>NC_133664.1:80572099-80781321 GCF_037893015.1 Macrotis lagotis | reverse complement strand
ATAACCCATTCATTTGAATACCTTTTTGCTATCTTATTATTTGTTAACATATTATTACCTTGTTTTCAAGCAGATATTCCCCATCAATGAAAGATTTTATTTTAACTCTTTGCTTTTAGCTATTTTATAGGATCTAATAAGGGATAAAACTATTTTCAAATCCAGTAACAGTGATCAAAAATGACAATTGAATAAGTCTTTTGAAGTAAAATGTTTGTTCCAAGTATTTTTTTACTTAGATTTGTAGAATGTTTTGAATCACATTCTGGAGAATGTGTCTGCTTTTTTCCCCCTTTATATGTTAAATATTCTATAGGTAATTTGGATTGATGGACTCTTCATCATTTTGTTTGAGTGTACACTAGAATACATTGCAAATCTATTATGATTTATTTTATGGTATCAGAAAATTATTATAAGGACTAATAAATACATGTATTGTCATATTCTATTAACCATCAATTGTTTAAATTAAATAAAGTTTTGCTATTTTATAGTTATTAATGATAGTGTTATCTTATCCTTTCTTTCAAATATTTTCATGGTATTTAAATAGAAAATGTTCTGGACCAAGTCACTATGGTACAATTAGAAAAGAAGTTTTGGTGCTTTTTTTCCAATATATTATTTCTTGAGTCTTGTTAGAAATTGGCCATGAGGGCATCTACTAATTTTCACTCATTAATTCTTGACTATTTTATTGAATCTGTACAAATATGAGCCATTTTTTGGTTTTATTTGTCAGATCCATGAGAAAAAATTGCTTTCAGTTTTTACTATTTTATTATTTCTCTCTAAATGAGACTTTTGTTCTAAAGTATTGATTAATATATTTAACCAATTTATCTTATTCTTGAAGATCATTTATAACCTCTTCATCTTTGATAATGTATTTTATATCTTTCTATACAACTTTAAGGTAACAAACCAAATTTTTCATTAATATTTTCATTTCTTAAATTTTAACTTCTTTATGATCTATTGCATCCAGTTTTGCTATGCCAAAAGTACATATTAACATTTATATTTCTCACATTCAAATTTCCAAATTTTTCTTAATGTGCTATTCTTTTTGTTTTATTTATCTTTTTAGATTAGATCAGATTAGATTAGATTAGATTAGATCAGATCAGATTAGAATTGAATGTGCAAATTTTGATAAATATGCTTATAGATTACTATTGTTTATTTTAGGTATGAGGAACTGGGATTAAGGGAAAGAGATACACGAGAGATGATTTCCATAGTGTTCATCAGATTCTGAAGGGTTTTTTTTGATGTGTATGTGTGTGTGTATGTTTTGTTTTTTGTTATTTTTCTTCCTCTGGATGGCGATAACAAAGTCCATAGACAGTCTAATACAGTTTTCCTAGCTCTCTGAACTGCCAAGAGGAGCTGCTTCCATCAAGGTTGTTCATTTCACAATGTTCTTGTTGATGTGTCAAGTGTTCTCTTGGCTCTACTCCCTTCACACAGCATCATATCTTATAAGTCATTCCATGCTTCTCTAGAGTCTGACAATTTAGGGTTTCTTATAGAACACTAGTATTCCATAGTATTCATGTACCATAACTTGTTTAGCCATTCCTCAACTGATGGGCAAAAATGTACTATTCTTGTCAAGATTTAAATTCAGTATGGCAATCTCAACATATGTACCTTCAGTTTCTTTATGATGACCTTGCTTACTGTGCCTTGTCCAAAGAAAACCAAATTATTTCTAAGTATTATTTGTCTCATTGGTTTCATTTCAATCCCTGATTCAAGTTTCATCAGGCTGTATTTTGTTACAATATAAAATAATAATTTCATTCTTGAATTCAAATGACAGTTTGATATTTTTATATTTTTCTACATAAAATAGTGATTTGATGCATTTTTCAGTAAATCCATGCAAGTTTATTTAATCCAAGTTCATTAAAGGATAAAAGCAAAATATTGGTATTATACACTCTTTAATTAAAAAACATACTCAGTTCTATTCAGGGGTGATGACAGTGATTTTAAGAGTTGACTGAAGAACTAAACTATTTTCTTTTCAGATAAATTATGTGCATTTTAACATTAATTTCATATGAAATTTTCTTGTAATTGTGTTGGAAGTATATTTTATAGAAAGAATAACTTTCCACTTGAGTATCAATTACTCTAACATTTTCAATGGATGTGAAACTCATGTATATATACATATATATATATATAATTTAAAATATATGCATATACATGCACAAACACAAATCACACACACACACATATTCTAAGAGGAAGAGGTGAGAAGAGCACACATTCCAAGATGAACAGTTTTATCTCTCTATATAGAGAGATAAGAGTTATTATGAATAGAGTTTTTTCTCTACATGAATATCAAATGTACAGAAAGAACAACTTAGTAGACAAATAAAACTGGATTGTAGCATCTATTGAAAGAAAATATATCTTCAAAAAACTTTGAAAAGCTATAATGTGATGAATATTAAATTTTCAAAGGAGGAATTCATATTTTATTCTAGAAAATTAATGAGCAACGAGAGTTTGAGGAAAAATGAGACTCAGTCAGAACTGTACTTTAGGGAAAAATAATCATTTTGGAAGTTGTGTGGAAGGTGGGGTGTGATTTGAAAAGAAGAGTGAAAAGAAATAGGAAGGACCAATTAGAAGCCTATTGCAAATAGCCCAGGTAAGAGGTGATAAATACCTCAACTAGGACATAATGGAAAGAGATGAAAAATTTGTGGAGGTAAAAAAATGAAGATTTTTGTCATATTTGAATATCTATTTTTTCAATCGTGGCCCATATTTCTGTCCATTTGCAAGTCAAAGAAAGAGCATTAGGCATACCTCAGTCACATTTTTCCTTCATTGTTAGATTAAAATCTTTAGTAACTACTTTTCTCATTTAGGAGGCTCTCTAGAGTTTTGGGGTTTGGTTGCAATCAGCTCAACTCTTACATCTAGTATATATATATATATATATAATATATATATACTTTTTAATTTTTTTAAAATTAATTAAACCACAATGACTTCATTTTCAAATAGAAAGCAGCTCCAGTCATATCTCTCTCCCTTTTGGCAATTAGATATTTGTCAAATAAATTTAATTCTGTTTTTGTACCTATTAAAGCTTTCTTACATGTTGTTAAAATTGTACTGTGAAATAACATATTAGATGAGTACACTTAAAAGTTGCATTTTACTCTGCTGAATCAATTTTTTGTTTGTTTGGGTTTTTTTTTAGATTTTTCAAGGCAATGGGGTTAAGTGGCTTGTCCAAGGCCACACAGCTAGGTAATTATTAAGTGTCTGAGGCTGTATTTGAACTCAGGTACTCCTGACTCCAGAGCTGGTGCTTTATCCACTGTGCCACGTAACTGCCCCTAAATCAATTTTTAAGCCATCAATGTTTTAAGTAATTATTTAAAAATACTTTAGGATATTTTGTTCTCTCAATCATAAATTTTATAAATATAAAGAGATGATTTGCTGTGGATTGCCTTTTTTTATAAGACTAATCACCAAATTTCAAAGAAACTTTGATTTTGCTATAAATCATTTTGATAAAGATTTTACAGAAACATGAAAACTCATGTAGTTTTGTAGTTGCTGAAATCTTCTTTTTAACGTTACTTACATGAATAATTTTTCACCAAGTATGTAGTATGTTCTATTCTTTATCTGGTAAATATTGCCTTCAAAATTGCCATTTATGACATAGATTTCTTCCATATGCATTCTGTTCTGTACTCTTATTTTTCAGTTGATTATTTAATTAACTGTATTTTCACATTCTCAAACAATTCATCAAGAAGAATTTTAAAAGAATACATCTTACCTTTATTTTATAGATGTAGATACTGATATCAGAGAAAATTAAATAATTTTTATCAAATTGCAGAACTAGGAATTCCAAGAGCCATGCGTCTCACAACTCCATTTCAAGTAGTCATTATCTTTATTAATATAACTCCCTGAATTGTTATTTTGAGTTTGGTTTTGTAGAAGATTTTAAATTTTGTTGAATCTCATAGTACATCAATTTCTTTTTTTGAGAATTCAATTTTTATCCATTCTGGCCATGTATTAATTGAATGTAAATTATTGCTTTTGTACTTTTATGCCTAGGAAGGCAACATGAGCTAGTGTTTTGCATACAACAGACCTTTAATAAACATGTCTTTGCTAGTTTATTGACATTTGGTATGAAACAGGAGATGAATGAATGTTATACTTTTCAAGAAATAAAATTAAGCATTATGATGAACAATTAAGTTGAATGAACATTCATCAGATGAGAGAATAACTTTGATGATAAAGCTCAAATTCTCTCAGATAGATCCTGTCAAATATTTAGACAAACCATATGTGTCCAGAAAGTTTCAGGGACATATTAAAGAAAGAAGATGTTCTCTGACTTGGACCCAAAGGTAAGGATAATAAAATGCCTGGATTTTTTTCTATTGTCTTGCTCAAGAACAAAGTTGAGATTAGCCATGAAAAAAACTTTTCAGAAAAGTAACTCAAGTAAGATCAACTTCCTTCCACAGTGTCCTGAAATCTACTGAATTTTGTCAATGCAAAAGATAGCACAGTGGATAGAGCACTGATCTTGGAGTCAGGAGGATTGGGATTATAATCCAGCCTCAGACACATTTGATTTACTAGTCCTGTGACCTTGGACACATCACATCCAGGACCATCTCCAGTCTTTCTTATTCTTATCTAGCCACTAGTCCCAGATGGCTCTGGAGGACAGAATGACATTGGTGACTTAGCACAAACCCTACCCCAAACACACACACACACACACTCAAATCCAATTCATGTGCTTATCATGGCATCATTTCCCCTGAGGTCATGATTTTCTTCAAGAATGAAGGACATTGGGCAGCTTGGTGGCACAGTGGATAGAGCCCTTGTCCTGAAGTCCGGAGGATCTGATTTCACATTCGGCCTTAGCCACTTAATAATTATCTAGCTGTGTGGACCTTGGGCAAGTCACTTAACCCTGTAGCCTTTAAATAAAAGTAAAATTTTAAAAAAAAGAATGAAGAACAACCACTAGTCTTTTTTTCTGTCAATATACTTGGGTCATAAACCAGGGTCATTCAAGAGAGGTCTGCTGTATTTTGCAGCGTGTTTTAAACATTACAAAGTAAACACAACTCAAAGACATAGTTTCTTGCAGAATCCAGATTTGTGCCTAGTTACTGTCACCTGTATTCATAATGCTTGGCACAGACTTTTGGGGGCTCCTCTGAAAGAAATCAATTCTTAAGAGGTACAAACACGAGTGACATTCAGAAATGAGAGGAGAAATAAGAATGCACATGCACATACATGCATGCACACATACATGCACTATGGAAACACAACTAATTGGAAAATGAAGAGAAGTAGTTCAGGCAAATCTGTGGGTCTGCAATTTTCACTGAACTGTTTTCTCTTCCTAGGGTAGCAATTTCAGGATAATGAATTCATATGTGAAATTGCCAGAACCTTATTTTTGGGGGTGTGTACTCTTTAAAAAGCTGTTAAAAGAAGGGGGATGGTGCAAAATTTAATGTTCATCTTAGAGGTGCTGATGTGAATGCAATTACTGTACATACTGTGTAAGGAGCAAACAAATCAAGAAATAGTGTAAAAGCTCTCCATACATCATGATCAACAAGAATGATTACAGGGAAACTAAAACTATTTTGATTGGGGCCATTGTTTAGTTCTTAAGAGTCTGATGAAACCCAAGACAGTATATGAATACCAACCCATTTGAGCTGTGAACAAAATAGCCGTTAGGCAATGGTTCCAATGGCAGTCCATGCATGATGTAAACAAGTTAACTATCTACTGTGGTGTTGAATCAAAGTCTTGGTACTGTTAATGAATGGTGTGAGGGACAGATAGCAGAAAGATAACCAGAAATATAATTGGGAACAATAGAAAGGACACTACAGTGAGGCAAGTTGTCTAGGGGATGAGAAGGCTAGATTTGTAATTTGTAAGAAATACGATAAAATTTCTACTTCTCAAAGAGACTAATTGTTTGATCATAGGGAAGTCCCTTCATTTTTTAGTGCTCTAAGTAACCTTCACTCTACAGTAACTTACAAAGGCATAACATATTTTCCTTTAAAGGGATTTTTTAAAATGGGAGTTTGTTATGCAGATGCAATCTCAGATCTGGAATTAAATGTTTCTAGTACTGCTGTGATTACTCTCTTCCTCCTCCTCCTCCTCCTCCTCCTCCTCCTCTCCTCCTCCTCCTACTACTACTACTAATAATAATAATAATAATTTACAAGTGATATGGCATGAATTGTATATGGCAATTAAAAGACCTGTCCTTTTGTTATTGTTGAATCATTTCAGTTGTATTTGACACTCTATGACCTCATTTGAAGTTTTCTTGGCAATGATACTAGAGTGGCTTGCCATTTCCTCTTCTAGCTCATTTTACATGAAGA
This sequence comes from Macrotis lagotis, assembly GCF_037893015.1. NCBI lineage: Eukaryota > Metazoa > Chordata > Mammalia > Peramelemorphia > Peramelidae > Macrotis > Macrotis lagotis. The sequence continues at coordinate 80,774,860 of NC_133664.1, read as the reverse complement.
ACTGAGGTAAACAGGGTAAAACTTGCCCAGGGTCACAAAGATAGTAAGTGTTTAAGGCAAGATTTAAACTCGGGGACCTCCTGATTCTAGGGCTGGCACTCTTTCTACAACCGTATCTAGCTGTCCCCAAAACTGCATTACATACCACACTATAGGTTGTAAGCTATTGGCATATACAAAAGTCATAGAAAGGCATAATCAAAGTCACCAAATTAATGCTTTAGAAACTCACCACCTTCATGAATGAACATGATATCAAATGTTCATAACACCAATATAAAACAAAATATATCTCTTGAAAACTCAAAAAATATACTCAACTAAAAACATCATCAAAGAAGGTTGATGCCCAGATTGACAATAAACATTTCAGAATTACATTTTAATAGATTTTGTCATATCTAATTATCATAAAATCCCAAATGACATGAAATGAATATTGCAGAAAACAGAGAAATGTAGCAAAAGAAACCAAATCTCCATGGAACAGGTTGAAACATCTATCACCCTTTTTGTCATGTGCACTAATGATGATGTTTATCCTTTGTTCTCAAAGAAGACCATAGCATCAAGTGAGGTGATGTCCTGACAAATACATGAATTGGATTTGAGCGAGGGTGTTTTGCTAAATCATGGGGTCTCACTTTCTCCTCCAGAGTCATCTGATTTCACTGGCCAGAGGGAATCAGGACAAATGGAGAAGGCTCTAGTTATGAGGCAATCAGGGTGAAATGACCTTGCCAAAGGTCACACAGCAAGTCAGTCAGGTGTCTGAGGTTGGATTCGAACTCATGTTTGTCCTGACTTCAAGGGGCAGTGCTCTATCTGCTGAGCAACCTGATTTTCTCTGCATTATTACTGTTGTCCTGAAGAGATCTTTACATTGAGCCTATATTATATTCTTCCCAATTAGGCATTCAGTTAGAGCTATCATTTATCTACCTAAGAAATCAAGAGATGTTAGAAAATGACTAATAGTCCTTTAAGATCTGCCAAACATTATCAAGGAACAAGAGTAAGTAGTCACTTGTTCCAGGGCAAGTTGTATTTGAACTCCATTTTAAAGATAAGAAAAGAACAATAACACACCACACCACACACACACACACACACACACACCACACACACACACACACACACAGACACACAAACACACTGTATGTTGATGCATTCAATGAAAATACAATATGCTGAATTGTTGGAAACATTGCTTACCTTACCTTATAAATAGTTTGATCAACACAAGAAAGCAGAAAAGTAACCCGGGATTTCCCAGGAGGATCATAGATGGAAAGTATTTGTTAGTGAGTGTAAAACATAGAACAACTTTCCCTGAGCCTTTCTTCCTTAGCCTAAATTAGATATGGCTAATGAATAGATTCTTTGTTGTCTTTCCAGATCCCCTTCTGGTTCTTGTCCCATAGATGTAGCATATTCTAAGATTTCTGGCTCTCTTCAGAATTTTCATCCTTTTCAAAGGGGATTACTCCAGGCTATTATCTATCCAGGTCTGATTTTTTCATTCAAATAAGTAGTTTTTGCAAAGTGTAAGTGAAATGATGGTCAATTTCTGGTTGTGAATAACCACAGCAGGGGGAAAAAAAGTTGCTGTGGATTATTCAAAAGTGCACTTTCTATTTAGCCACTGAAACATGTTCCCTACTTTTGTGGAAGTAAATATATCTAATTTGAAGCTAGATGCCTATATACAGATAGACACAGAAAGACAAACCCAGAGAACAGAGACACATACAGATAGTGACAAAAACAGGAATCAGAGAGACAGACACAGACAAAGAGGCAGGCTCTGTCTCTTCATAGTCACAGAGGCAAATGGAATTTATAAAGTGTCAAATACTCTCCTAATCTTGGAGTTACAAAGTGAATGAAAACAAAGAATAAAAATATTGCCCCTCAAGAAACTCACAGTCTAATAGAAAACTCAAATAAACCTCATGCAATGGATTATGAAGGGTATTGACTTGACTCTATATCCTAAGACATTTGAATTTTAAATGCCAGGATGATATAAAGCATTTTTTTCTGTCAAGAAAGCAAGGTAGGACTGTAACCACAAGGGAATATTAGGAGTGGTAGGATGCACAGATTTTGGGGGGGGGATTATTCCTTTCTTCTCTGGAATCAGTTTTGCTCACGTTGCTTCTAGATGTCTAGCCTCCTGAGTCCAGTTTACCATGTTTTTGTGTTGGGAAGGTCTAGGTTTGCTACAAAGTTTCATCCCGAGTGACCATCAGGATGTGATTTTACAAAGTTTCCCTTTTCATCACTAATAAAAGTTTCATAAAAGGATTCTTCTTGCTTCCTTTACGACACTATAGACCTGAAGAAAACTGTAATTGATATCACAAAACAATGAGACATTCATGCATTCCTAGCTTCTAGAGTTTATCTATGTAAAGAAAGAGTTCACAGAAGTACCGATTATTTTAGAGTTGAGTTGATCAAATCCTTTATTGCAATTGGTAAATACAATAAATACAAGGAGTTCACAGTCTTAAAGAGAAAAATAATACTTTTTTTTCTTCTCAGAATGACTGAAGTTGCTTAATTGGAATAACAGGAAGAGATTTGAGTTTAAGGTCTGAATGTGCAATCTTGATGCTTCCTAGAGGAAACTCTGTAGTTGCAATTTGAAAAAGGTATGAGGTTAAATTAATAGAAATCTTAATTACTTTTTAATCTTTGTTTACCTCAGGGGAAAAGGAATAAATGGATACCTAGGAGCCCTAGGCACAGGAGTCCTAATGGTATCACTTTAAATGAGAAATTTCTGTGAATTTACTTCCAAGTAGTATCAGAAATTAGGGTACAAATGTGCTTAGAATATTGTTCTTGAGATACAATGGAAAGGCTTTCCAGATCTGCATCTAACACCTATTATCTATCTCTGAGAAAGTGACCACTTTCGGGGGGCCTCTTGGCTGTCACTCTGAAATGATAGGGCTACTTTAGTTGAGCCCTGAGCTCTCATTCAGGTTTAAATTGATAAATCCATGAATTCTATTACTTAAGTTATGCATGAGGGATATTCTTGAATTTGGCATGATGAATAGGAGTCTTCAGAGTGCTTTCTGGGAAGGGAACATCTAGGATGGTGCAAGTCGATAGAGCACTGGGCTTGGAGTCAGGAAGATGGCAGTTCAAATCCAACCTATGCATGTGACTCTAACTAGCTGTGTGATCTTGGTTAAATCACCTAACCCTGGTTTTCTTGCATCCAGGGCCATCCCCAGTGTAACCTTAGTTAAGTCACCTAACCTTGATTATCTGGTATCCAGGGCCATCAGTAGTCATCTTGATTCATATCTGACCACTCAATCCAAATGACTCTAGAAGAGAAAGTGAAGCTGGTGACTTGGCCTAGAATCCCCCTCCCACCGCCAACTTTAATCTAATTCACACACTTTTCATGAATTTCATTTGAGTGAGGGAATGCTGTGCTAAGTCACCAGCCTCACATTCTCTTCCAGAACTATCTAGATCTATTAACCAAATATGAATCTGGACAACTGGAGATGACCCTAGATGTGAGGCAAATCAGGGTAAAGTGGACTTGCCAAGGTCATACAGTTAGTTGTCAAGTGTCTAAGGATGGATTCAGACTTCTGTCCTCCTGACTCCAAGTCCAGTGCTCTATTCATTGTGTCACCTAATTGCCCAGTATAATAGCTATATAGTATAATAAGATGGAAATACATTATAATATTTAATAATTGTTATACAATGATCATTTTAGTTCTTAAGCCGACCATCTATTCATTTGAAAGGTTTGTTTATTCCATTATAGGAAGATAGCTTAAATATATTTTTGCAAAAGAACAAAATGAAAATCCAATACAATAGTTCAGGAGATTGTTTTAAAAGGGTAGCAGTCATAGCCTCATTAGTTATGGCATGATTAATTGCTAACTGATTAAATCTTTAAAAATACACACTAAGCTTAAATATCTTTCGAATATGTTTTAATGAAAAAATCAATGGGAAAATGAAACTTCTATGCAAGAAAGAATTTGAACTATTTAAATCAGATTTTGATAAATAACCATTGGAAATATTTTTATCTATTAGTAAGGAGGTGGAGTGATTGCAGTGTGTTTTCTGCAATGATCTGACTTGGCTAAGAAGAGGGACATTTAGAATGCACTTATGAAGAATTAATAGATTATAATGATCTTTCTCCTCTTTAGTCAGTCTTGACAACCTTCTTTGGGTTAGAAAATAATTACCAACATAAAGCAAGTAAACATTTCAATAATATGATTTCTTATGGCATTATCATATAATTACTTTGATACTATAATGTAATTATTGATTTTCATTTGAATTAGATGACAGGTTCTTCTGTTTTTATTCTTTTTTAAAAATATTGACATTATATACAAAATACAATTAACCAAGGACAGAGACATTTTAGGATGATTTAGCTCTACCCACATGATACCACCAATTCACTTATAGTGAAAAGTAGAGATAGAAATGGTAACTATTGATCTGCCTCTGGTCTGTGTCACACATGAGTTTCAGAAACCTTGTGTTTCTACCTAGATATTCTAAGAATGAGTAGGAAGGGGTGGGGGTCAATGCTAACCCCATGCAGAGCTTGTTCTGTCAGGGAAAAAAATGGAACTAGAGGGTTTGTGTGCCCTTGTTCTTGGGAACATGACACCATATGAAAATTCTTTCATCATGCTGACAGCCCTCTGATGAACCTAGTTGCAGTATATATTATATATTTATCCCAAAATAAAATATTAGTTTCAAAAAACAATCATGGCTAATAAAGAAGATAGAGTGGCAGCTTTGGAATAAGGAAAACATCAGTTTGAGTCCTATCTCTAACAAACGTTGGCTATGGGCCCATGGACAATTTATCCAATCCTTTAGTACACCCATATAACTTTCTGACCATATTTAACATTTCTGAGTTAACAACTTTCACTGATAGGGGAGTTTCCTGTACTTATGAAATCAATAATCTAACTCCTAACCTAGTTCCTCCTTCCTCTCTATGCATGTGTGCATGCAGTTACCCACACCACATATACACTATGAAGAGGAAAATCTATTTTTGTCAGCGAGACTGTGAAAAAGAATCTGTTCTTTTTCTTTTAATTTTAAATTGTAAATTTCAAGGAGCTTGAAAAACAATATTCTCACTAAAAATTTTACATGATCCTAATGATTCAATCTATAAATATTGATAAAGCTCCTATTATGTTCTAGGTACTATGATCTATCTAATGTAAAAAAGCCTCCAAGGAATTATTTTGAAAATATTTTACCATGAGAGCCAAAAAAATGTAACTTGCCCATATACCTTCTGAATTAATGGGAAGATATAGGAATTTAAGATCAATTACTGGTGAAAAAGATAAAACTTCTATAAAAACTTTCAGTCAAATCAACCAAATATGGTCTAATGACACAGAAGTTTCTGGGGACAGAGGCAATTCAAATATTCAACTCACTGTTTAGATGAATGACTTCCAACAATTATCTCTTGAGTGCTAATTCTAGTGATCTTAAGGACAATTCAAGAATATTTTTAAATAATCTAAAATAGAAACTAGAACCTTAATGAATTAAAATAGTGCTAATTAAGGAATCACCACTCTCAAATGGTTAGAAATCATCTATGTACAGATATCATGGTAACTCTCTTTATAATTGGAGCTTTGTTGCTGGGTTTGACAAAAAATTCAATTTTTAAACAATAAATTAGTAAGTATCTAATATTAACAAGATATGGTGTTAGGTGCTGGGTACACAGACAAAAGGAAGAACAATATCCTTCTCCCCCTAAAGGATTAATATTCTCTTGGAAATAGAATATAAACACAGTAGAGATAAGTAAATTTAAGACACTGTGAGGAAAGAGAGGAGTATCAATAACTAAGGATGTAAAAAATGGCTTCCTATAAAGATTGAATTGAATGTGGTGGTGAAACACAGAGTCATCTTCTTTTCTTGTAGTCTCACCATTTACTCTTCCCTAGAAAAATATTATTTAATCAAGAAATAACCATTAGGGGATGGAACCAAGATGATGACAGGAGAAGAGCCTCTCCTAGGTGTTCTCTTCATAATTATTTCAAAAATCTTGAAATTATAACTCTAACCAAATTTTCAAGAGACAGAACCCACAGAAAGATCCAGTGAGGCAGATTCCCCAGACCAAGGTAAACTGGAAAATAGTGGAAAGTCTCCAGTCCATGGGCTTAGAGGGGGCAGCCCGCCAGAGTGAAGAAACTTCAGCTTCCTGGAGGCAGCCCTCGGTGCTCCTGGGAGCCAAGGTTCATTGGCAGCAGGGGCAGTTTCCTGATATTATACCCCAGGGAGCACCGAGCAGAACTTGGAGGATCAGCTGAGGGAACCTCTACCAGAGGGAGCACAGGAAGCCCAGGCCCTCAGGGCAATTGCAGTGTAGTCAGATCAGCATTGGTGTCCATAGCAGCCCAGATCCAGGAAAAGGAAGGAGACGTGGAGCTGGCAAGCAGGAGCCCCCAGGCAAATGAGCTTTGAGTCCTCAGCCCATCAAAGGTAGGGTAGGGGAGAGAAACTTCCAAGGTCTGCCCTCTGTAGTTGGAACAGGACTCTGGCCTGTGGCAAAGGGGTGCACTTGTGGTCATTCACAGATCAGGAGGGAAGTCAGAGCTTCATACGCTGAGATCCTTGTGGGGGGGTGTCCCAAAAATACTCAAAAGCTTAGGAAACACCCCAAAACCGAGGCACAAGCTGGAGAAATGAATAAACAGAGAAAAAAAAAACATCATTAAGAAATCACCATTAATGCTTCCTTTCTTTCATATATTTGTCATTTGCTTCCTAGGATTGACTATGTATGTGCATGCATATTTAAACCATTTCTAGGAAGTAGAATGAGTAGTTGTTAAGGATTCTAAATCTTTCACTATAAGATTTTTTACATTATCTATAACTATATCCATAACATATGTTCCTGAAAGTTTACATGATATAAAAAAGTTAGCAAAGCTTAGCACACCCAATTCATACAGTCATGTAATTGTCAAAGTGTATTCCTGGATGGTTTTCTTTAATATTCAGTATTATAGCATTTTTGGAATTAATTAAACTTAAACTGTACATGTCACCACCTATAAAACTCTAGTGGCTCCCTATTGTCTCCAGAATCAATTATAAACATATTAATTAGATTTTTTACAAAATAGAATTCCTTCTTACTCTTCTAGTCTTCTCACACTATATTTTCCTAACTATATTCTTTCATCAAGCAGTATGAACTTTCTTCACAAAAGATGTCTATATCCCAAGTCTATCTTTTTTTTTTCAAATTTGTCTCCTGTTCAAGACAGTACTTTCTCCTTACCTATGTTCATTGACTTCCCTGGATTAAAACAAGACTAAGTTTAAATCTCTCTTTCTGCAAGGGATCTTTCTAAGTCTCCCCCACCCCTTCCCATATGGGTTTTACTTGCTACCTACTCACTATGTATCTTATATGTACATTGTTTTATATATAACATGTAACAAGTTAGAATATGAGCACCTTGATGGAAGATATTATGGGTTTTATCTATCTTCATCTTGTCATTGTTCAGCATAGTGCTTAGTCCATAGCAGGCTGAAAATAAAAGTTTGTGAATTATTATTCCCAATATTTTAAATAAAAATAAGTACTCCTCTTGCTTGAATTTCAGTCTTCCCACTGATTCTGGTAAAGGGTTAAAATAGATGGAACATTTTGTTTAAGTGATTCATAAATGACAAAGAATCAGCGTCCATATATCTTTGAACATTTTCCCCAGTCTAATTATTCAGGTGTTCTGAGTTATTCAGATTTCACCCCCATAGTACCCAGATAATTATGCTTCATGTAAACAAATATCTGTAAGGTTAATTTGGGAGTACTAAATTCTACTAAGTAAACATGAGATGTTGGACTATTCCATAAGTTAAAACAAACACATTTCTAAAATGGTCTCTGTCAGTATAGCCTCAACTTCAGTTGTGTGGTTTGGTCAAGTCAAAAGTAGTGCTATCTAACAACTACAACTGAACTTTCAAGAGTCTTGCATATTTTATCATTTCTTTCCATTTTTCAGATGCCATAATATATCCACGATGACTAGGAGGTGGAGTTTTGGTGAAAAGAAACAAAAACAATGGGAGAATAAAGATTACTCTAGAACACCTAACTGTGTCTTGTTGAAACAGACTGGTGTATTTAACAGGTACCAAGAACATAGATTAACTGGGTTTGGGGTTTGGAGATCCTGGAGAATTTGCATCAATATACTTAGGAAGGAAGGATAGTCATGAGGGAGAGACAATGTATAAATAAAATTTATAAAGGCAGACAAAAACTTGGATCCTAGGAAATGGGGTGATCAGAGTCAAGGACATCCAGAAATGGATGCCAATGCTTATTTGGTAGATGGAGGATCATGCTGGTTATGGAAGGAAATTTTGTAACTTAAAAATACACATGTGCATATGAATGAAAATAAATAAATAAATTCAAATAATAAAATGTCCACAGATAGCATTGATAAAAAAAAATGACCAGATAATTCAACACCTTCAAAAAGGAAGCACAAAATGTAATTGAAGAAAATAAAACCCTAAAAATTAGAATTGAACAAATAGAAACCAATGAATCTATGAGAATATAACATTTCATCAAACAAAATAAAAAGGCTGAAAAAAATTGAAGAAAACATAATGTAACTTTTAAGAAAAACAAATGACCTTCAAAATAGATCCAGGAGAGATAATCTACAAATCATCAGACTACTAGAAAGCCTAGATCAAAAAAAGAACCATAGAAAACATCTTGCAGGAAATTATCCTGTCCAAATGGACTAGAACAAGAAGACAATATAAACATTGAAAGGATACCTAGAATCCCTCCAGAAAGAGACCCCAGGATTAAAAACTCCAAGGGCTGATAGAATCAAATTCTAGAACTCTCAAATAAAGGTGTAAATACTGCAAGCAACAAAAAGAAAACAATTTAAATACAAAGAAATGCAATCTGACTCACACAGGACCTATCAGCCTCAACATTGATAGAGAGGAGGAACTGGGAATAGTATATATAGGTGGGCAAAGAACCTGAGGATCGCAACCAAAAATTTACTAACACGCAAAATTCAGCATATACTGTTAGGGGAAAATTTGGAGGTTCAACAAAATAGAGGACTTCTCAAAATTTCCTGATACAAAGGCCAGAAGTGAACAGAGAAATCATTGGCCAAGTACACGAATCAAGAGATACATAAAGAGGTTAATGTAAAGGGGAAGGGGAAGGAAAAAACAAAAGAAAACAAAACAAATGTTAGTCAAGACCATTAAATTACATACAACTCAAAAAAAGGGAAGATATAACACTTCTATCTCTTGAGAATTTTACTTCTCTTGGGATAATTGAAGGGTCAAATATAATTGAAGACATTGGCCTTAGAGGATATGCGTATAGTTTGGGTCTTGTCTCTCAATTGAAGAGGCCAAAGATGATGTGACTATGCTTGAGACAAAAAAGCCCTGTTGAAAATCAGAGGTGTTAACTCTAAACTTAAGTGTCTCAGTATCCTTTTACCCACTTTAATTCTTCTGTGCACACAAAGCTTAGAATTTTCTCTGATAATAAACTCAGTGGTCCAAAATCAGTGTCTCCCATAACTCATAATCATTTGTAAAGTTCTCAAGTGATACCTTCAAAGCCTCCCAATACTTAGAACCCTTTGATATTATTACAGCTAATTAAATCACGGTTTGACTTAAATCCTTACTTTATTTAACAAGGGATTTAGTACCCTGGGTAGAGAGAGGGAGGTAAAGTGTGGGTGAAAATGGGCTTGGGGAGAGAGGTGCAAATAATTCATGAAATGATTTGACTTTGGATGATACTTTGGCTCATGAGGATTGATTGTCCTTGGAGGGTAATTGAAAAAGAGATATGGTAAAACATGATTATAATTTGATGAACTTCAAGTCTCATGAAAGAGAGATAGCAAAAATTATGCAAAACCATAAGATGACTTTTTTAAAAACATTGAGGCTAAAAATCTTTGTCATTAATTTAAGCTCTAGAGTTTTTTTCCTCTGGATACAGATGATGTTCTCCATTACAGATCCCCTTAAATTGTCCTTGATTATTGCACTGATGGAATGAGCAAGTCTATCAAGGTTGATCACCCACCCCTTGTTGTTAGGATGGACAATGTTCTTCTGGTTCTGTTCATCTCACTAAGCATCAATTCATGCAAGTTTTCCCCAAACTTCTCTGAAATCTCATCCTTCCTGATTTCTAATAGAAACAATCGAGTTCCATCACAAATATATACACCACAATTTGTTCAGCTATTCCCAAATCGATGGGCATCCCCTCAGTACCTAATTCTTTGCCACTACAAATAGAGCTGCTATTAATATTTTTGTACATGTGGAGTATTTACCCTTATTAATGATCTCTTCAGGATACAGACCCAGTAGTGGTATTTGCTAGATCAAAGGTCATTCTCTTTAGGCCTAATTCCAAATTGCTCTCCAGAAAGGCTGGATCAGTTTACAACTCCATCAGTGTCCCACAATTCCCACATCCCCTCCAACACTGATCATCATTCTTTCTGTGATGTTGGCCACATCTCAGAGGTGTGACGTGGTATTTCAAGGATGCTTTAATGTAAATTTCTCTAATTAGTAATGATTTAGAGCAATTTTTCATAGGATTGTAAATAGCTTTGATTTTCTCATCTGAATATTGCCTTTGCATATCCTTTGATCATTTGTCAGTTGCAGAATGGCTTATTTTTTTATAAATTTGACTCAGCTTTTTATATATTTTAGAAATGAGTCCCTTTGTCAGAATTAGTAGTTGTAAAATTGTTTCCCAATTTACTACATTTCTTTTGATCTTGGTTACCGTGGTTTTACTTGTGCACAAGCTTTTTAATTTAATGTATTTAAAATTATCTAATTTATTTTTTATAATAGTCTCTATTTCTTCCTTGGTCATAAACTGCTACCCTTTCCATAGATAAGAAATGATGTCATCTATACTGAGTGAGAATTTTTGTTTCTTTATTCCCAATTCCAATTCCTTCAATATGTTTTTCTTCTCTTATTGCTGAAGTTAGCATTTCTAGTACAATATTGAAAAATAGTAGTGAAAACAGGCATCTTTGTTTCACCCCTGATCTTACTGGGAATACTTCTAGCATATCCCCATTAGATATAATGCTTGCTGATGCTTTCAGATAGATTACTTTATTTTAAGGAACAATCCATTTATTCCCTATGCTCCCTTAGTGTTTTTTATTGCCAATGGGTGCTGTATGTTGGCAAAGGCTTTTTCAGTAGCTATTGAGATAATCAGATGAATTTCTATTAGGTTTTGTTATTGAAATAGTCAGTTATGCTGACAGTTTTCCTAATAATGAAACCAATCCTGTATTCCTAGAATAAATATTCTTGATCATAATCTATTATCCTAGTGATAACTTGCTGCAATCACTTTGCTAATATATTTTTTAAGATTTTTGCATCCATATTCATTGGGGAAGGTCAGTCGGTAATTTTCTTTTCTGTTTTGACCCTTCTTGGTTTGGGTATCAGCACCATATTGGGTGTCATAGAAGGAATTATGCAGAGTTCCATCTTCACCTATTTTTCTGCCTAGTTTTCCAAACAGAATTGGAACCAAGTATTCCCTGAATGTTTGATAGAATTTACTTGTGAATCCATTGGGTCCTGTAGATTTTTTCTTAGGGAGTCCATTGATAGCTTATTAAGTTTATTTTTTCTAAGATAGGGCTATTTAGATATTTAATTTACTCTTCATTTGTATTTTTCAAATATTTTCCATTTCACTTAAATTATCAAATTTATTGGTATACTATTGAGCAAAATATTTATGAATTGTAACTGATTTCCTCCTCATTGGTGGTAAGTTGACCTTTTCCAATTTTAGTACTAATAATTTGCTTTTCTTCTTTCTTTTTTAATCAAATTAAACCAAAGCTACTTTTATTTTATTGTCTTTTTCCATAAAACTAACTCTTGGTTTTATTTATTAATTCAATACTTTTCTTGCTTTAGATTTTATTAATTTCTCCTTTAATTTTTTAGAATTTCTACTTTGGTATTTAATTGGGGGGGTTAATATTTTTTCCTCTAATTTTTTAGTTGCATGCTTAATTCATTGATTTCCTCTTTCTGTATTTTCTTCATGTAAGCAGCTAAAGATATAATATATCCCCTAATAACTGCATTGGCTGTATCTCGTAAGTTTTAGCATGTTGACTTGTTATTGTAATTATCTATTATGAAATCATTAATTCTACCTATAATTTGTTGTTTGATCCACCTTATTCTTTAAAATGAGGTCATTTTTATTTCAGTAAGTTTTAGGTTTGTCCTCTTCATGGACCATTATTATACATGATTTTTTATTGCATTATGATCTGAGAAGGAAGTATTCACTATTTCTGCCTTTCTGCATTTTATTATGACATCTTTATGACCTAGTACATGGTTAATTTTTTGTGTGACATATACTGCAGAAAACAAAGTATATTCCTTTCTATCTCCATTCAATTTTTCCTAAGGTCTATCATGTCTAGGTTTTCTAACATTTTATTGACCTCCTTAATGTTCTTTATGTTCATTTCTCATCTGAATATTGCCTTTGCATATCCTTTGATCATTTGTCAGTTGCAGAATGGCTTATTTTTTTATAAATTTGACTCAGCTTTTTATATATTTTAGAAATGAGTCCTTTGTCAGAATTAGTAGTTGTAAAATTGTTTCCCAATTTACTACATTTCTGTAGTTAAAATTATCTTATTCTGAGAGAGAGAGAGAGTTGGAGGTCTCCCAACTGCTGCCTATGTCTTCCTATAACTTCCTATAACTTCTCCCGTAAGAATTTAGATCCTATACCATTTAGTAGATACTTGAGAATTTACCTCCCAAGACAAACCAGAAACTTTGTGAACACAATTATAAAGTACTTCTCACCCAAATAAGCCAGATCTAAATAATTGGGGGAAATGTCAATTGTTCATGAACTAATATAATAAATATGACAATTCCACCTAAATTAAATTACTTATTCAGTGTCATACCAATCAAACCACCAAATAATTATTTTACAAACTAGAAAAAATAGTAACAAACTTCATCTAGTATAACAAAACAGCAAGAATAGCAAGGGAACTGATGAAAAAACTCTAAAGCAAGGTGGCCTAGCTCTACCAGATCTAAAACTATACTATAAAAGAAAATTCATCAAAACTGCCTGGTCCTGGTTAAGAAATAGAGTAATGGATCAGTGGATTAGGAGAGGTACAAAAGAAACAGTAGTAAATAAGTACAGCAATCTCCTATTTGACAAACCCAAAGACATTAGCTTCTGGGATAAGTTCACTATTTGACAAAAGTTGTTGGGAAAACTGGAAAATATTATGGCAAAAACGATATATAGACTCACATCTCACACCCTATACCAAAATAAGATCAAAATGGGTACAGGATTTAGACATAAAGGGTAGCACATAGATAAATTAATGGACTAAGAAATACTCTGTCTGTTCTATGGAAAGTTGACAAATTTATCACCAAAGAATTGAGTATATTATAAACTATAAAATGAATGATTTTGTTTAAATTAAATTAAAAAGTTTTGTATTGATAAAATCAATTTTGCCAAAATCAGAAGAAAAACAGAAAGCTGGAAGACAAACTTCCCAACTATAAGTTCTGATAAAGGTATCATTTCTAAATATATAGAGAATTGCATCAAATTTATAAGGTACAAATAATTCCCCAACTGATAAGTTGATCAAAAGCTATGAAAAGACAGTTTTCAAATGAAGAAATTACAGTTATATACAATTAGATGGAAAAAATGTTCCAAATCATTATTGATTAGAGAAATTCAAATCAAAATAACAATGAGGTATCACCTCACATCTATCAGATTGGCCAAGATGAGAAAAAGGGAAAATTATCAATGTTGGAGAGCATGTTGTAGAAATAGGACATTTATACATTGCTGGTGGAGTTGTGAATGGATCCAACCATTCTGGAGAGCAATATGGAACTATTCAAAGAGCAATAAAACTATACATTCCCTTTGACTCAACAATTCCGATTCTACACCTATATCCAGAAGAAATTTTTTAAAAATGGGGAAAGTCCCACATATTCCAAAATATTCATATCAACTCTTTTTGTAGAGGTAAAGATTTGGAAATTGAGTGGATGCCCATCAATTGGGGAATGACTAAACAAGTTATAGTACATTAATACTATGTAATAATATTGTTCTATTAAAATACATAAAATATCAGACTCTAGAGCAGAAGCATGGAATGACTTACAGGATCTGAGGCTGAGCAAAGGAGCAGAACCAAAAGAACAATGTACAAAATGACAACACTGTGGGATGATCAACCTTGATGGAAGCAGCCCCTCTCAGCATTTCAGAGAGCTATGACAACTCTATTAGACCAATTATGGACAATGCTATCCCCATCCAGAAGAAGGAAAAAACAAAACAAAACAGAACCAAAAAAGACCCTTTCTAATCTGCTGAACACTTTATTAAAAAATATTTCTTATGTATCTATTTTCATTAATCCTAATTTCTCATACCGAAAATGACTAATCTGAAAACATATTTGTCACAAACATGTATGTACAATGCTAACCTTATGGTTCATTGCTGAGGGGAGGGGGATGGGAAGGGAGAGTGAAAGGAATTTTTGTAACTTAAAAATATACATATATATATATATATATATATATATATATATGTATGTTGAAAAACTTTTATAGCATGTAGTTTTTTTTTTGGGCAAGGCAATGGGATTAAGTGACTTGCCCAAGGCCACACAGCTAGGTGATTATTAAATGTCTGAGGCAGGATTTGAACTTAGGTTCTCCTGATTCCAGGGCAAATGCTTTGTCCATTCCACCACCTAGCTGCCCCTTTTAGCATGTATTTTTAAAAATAACTTATCAATCAAAAACAATAAAAACACCAGTGAAAAAAAGGAAAAAAAAGATCACGCTATGAGTGACTGTGGTTATCGATACTTGTTTTGGGCTGTTATTTGATTAACTACAATTTGGAAATCATAAAGTTCAATATATGAGACAGCTGTTATAATTCAGAGACAATTTGATGAACTGGCTGGAGCATCAATCAGAAGTAGGGATGATCCTGGTTCCAATTCTAGCTTTGATATATCCTAAGTTACCATGGTCTGGTAATTGACTATTATTTAGTTCAGAGATATTAGGCTACTTGGTTCATACATTAAAAGAGATTTTGATCTATGATATAAACAATAAATATGACAACTCATGTCAGGGATTGCCTTCTTTTAGTACAGTTTTTTGGGAATAAGTTACTTGAATAACAATGATGAGGTACTAGATAAAATAATGGGATTTCTATATCCACTCATATACAGTAAGTATATAATAATTTTTTGAATGAATCCAGTTATTTAATCCAACAAACATATATTAAGTCTCTACTATGTGTAAGGGGAGAGTCTCCATGGTGTACTGGATAAAAGTTCAGCTTCAGAGTTAGCAAGACCTAAGTTTGAAAACTGTCTCTGAGATGTAGCTGCTTTGTTACCAGTGCCAAGTCACTTCACCTGTGAATGTCGGATACAGTTCTTCACAATAATAAAATACGGAGTCATCATTGTGCTTTACTTGAGTGAGCAATGGAAGTTTTCTACATGCATGAAATCAAAGGTGCAGGTATCCTTCTATACACTACAATATTTAAATGGGGGTTGAGCTGGAACCATAATATATAGCAAGATACAAAGAAAAAACCCAAAATACTCTTTGATCCCAAGGAGTTGCATTCTGCTGAATGATTTCAAATGAAGCCTAAATCTTAAATCAGCTGGCTAGATTACTAGGTCTGGATTCAAGAACCCTGTGTTCAGATCCAATCCCAAACTCTTACAAGGGGTTTGACCTTGGCTGCTCACTTAATCCTATTTGGCTATTTCCTTATTTTGTAAAATGAGTTGTATTAGGAAAAGGTAAACCATTCTAGTATCTTTGCCAAGAAAACTCCTTATGAGGTTACAAAGAACTGAATATTATCACTGTGTACCAAACATTCTAAGTGCTTTACTTTATAGAACCTCATTTGATCCACACATCAACCTTGTGAGCTAGGTGCTCATATTCTCCCCATTGTGCAGAGGAAGAAATGGGAGCAAACGTTATTTAAGTGACTTATCCAAATAGTAAATATCTGAGATCATAGGGTACACATGATTTTCCTGATTCCAATGCCTTGGACTCAATCTATTTGTTATTTGTTGAACCTAAACCCCAAAATACCAATCTATTATTTTTCTCTCTCCTTCTTCCTTGCCCCATAATTTTTCCTACTTCTAAATTTTAGGGAGATATTTTTTGGATATAGTGTAAATTTCTGGACTAGATTCAGTGGATATCATTTCAAATAGAATCATGTGAAATTATATTGTTCAAGTTGATGATTTTCACTTGTTTTGATTGCTTTACTATTAAAAAAATCAAACAAACACTTCTCCTGGAGAAGGAAATGACAAATTACTCTAGTACTTTTGCAAGAAAATGCAAAATAAGATCATAAAGAGTCAAATGCAACTGAAATGCTTGAACAAAAGTAAAACTTTTCCATAGCATAGGGATTAGGTAGAGAAATTTAGTAACTGGCAATACCTTTCTGAAACTGATTTAAACCAATAAGAAAAAGAAATGAAAATAAAGTTGTAGAAGACTGTTTGGGAGATAGTGATCACAAAAATGTTGCATTTCATTTTATAGAAAAGAATGAAGGAAAGTAATAAGATAAAAAGATATAGCTCTAGCTATGTATACATTGAAGTAGTAAAATATTCAGTAAAGTTGAAAACTAAAACTATCAAACTTTTTTTCAGTTATTTGCTTTTTCTATATCATGACAAAATATAGGTTGTTTTGTCTAGGCATACTGAAATAAATGTTTTCTTAAAAGTGCCTTAGTTTTTAGAAGAAATAATTATATAAATATTAATTCACTATGGATTAGAGAAATCCGTCTTATATCCTATTGACTAACATGATAGAAAAGAAAAATGACAACTGGTGGAGGAGATGTGAAAAATTGGGGACAATTATTCACTACTGTTGGAATTGTGAATTGATCAAATCATTCTGAAGAATAGTTTGGAACTATTCACCAAAGGCTATCAAGCTGCATATTCTTTGACCCAGCACATGTACAAAAGCACATTACTGAGTCTATATCTCACAGGATCAAAGAAAAAGGAAAATTATTTATTTATGAGCAAAACTATTTATAGCAGCTTTTTGTTATGGCATGGTTGGAAATTGAAGGGATGTATATCAATTGAGGAACTGCAGAGTAAACTGTGGTGTATGATTAAGATGGAATACTATGGTACTGTAAGAAGTAATGAAAAGATTTCAGAAATCCTGGGAAAACTTAGATGAACTGATGCAAAATAAAGCAGGCAGAACTAGGATAGTATACACAGTAATAGCATTATTCTAAGATTGATTGACTGTGAATGGTTAAGATACTTTAGTCATTACATTGATCCAAAAAAATTCCAAAGGATTCATTATGAAAAATGCTAGCCACATACAGAGAAAGAACTGATGCTGTCTAAATGTAGATAGAAGCATAACTTTTTAAAAAAATTTTCTTTATTTCTCTTGCTTCTCTTATTTCAAAATAGCTAATACCATGGACAATATGAAATTAAATTTTGTATAATTTCTTATGCATAATTGATTTCAGATTTTGGGCTTTCTCATTGGGTGCTGGAAGAGTGAGAGGAAAGAAGATAATTTGGAATTTAAAATTTTTAAATGTTCAAAATAATAAATGTATGTAAAAATTTTAAGGGTGCTTGAGAATAGGCAAAAATAAATAAAATGAAAAAAAAGGTCTTAAATTTGCTGTAAATACATTTTAATAAACCAGCATCAGTACAACATATTCTTTATTTCCTTAGGTAGATTAAGACATCGCTTTTCTGAAGTCATTCTGAGACTGGAAAATTAAAGAAATGCAGTAATTTGGAAGCTTGAATCAAAGTAGTTGACTGAAAACAACTCTGCCACTTAATAGTTATATAATTTAAAAGTTTTCACTTAAGCACTTTGAGCCTCAATTTTCTCATCTGTAAAAGGAGGTGGCTGCATTATATTAACCCTAAAATGGTTTCTAACTTTAAATTTTATCTATCTATCATCTATAGAAAATAAAAATTATATGTAGTTATAATTATATATAAGTATAATGAATATTATATATAATGAAAATATATACAGCTAATAAGTGTTAGAGTAAATTTTTTTTAAATATCAAGAAAAAAGTAAGATCTTATTCAATCTAATGAAAGAAAAATATGTCTTTCTATTGACAGTTTGGCAAATTCAGCAGAGTATATAACAAAAAAGGTGACCTGCTACTGATGAGAATTGAATTCTACTTCATTCAAAATGAATTTTGTTTAAGTCCAACTATTTTCCCCATTTCTTTATACAATATATCCAATTGCCTTGATCACTTATCTTTGACTATCTTCCTTTGCTCTTTTTCCAAATCTTATCCCATCCTTCAAGATACATTCCAGTCCAAGTTCCCTATGCAATGCCTGATAATTCTCTTTCATTTTCTGATCTTGAGACCTTATTTCCTAGCCCACCAAGCAATGCATATGATCATATTCTGTTTTTGATTTCCCAAATTCTTTCTTGTGTTTAAGTATTGCCTCTCCAGTGAATTTTCTCACCTGTAAATTGGGTTAACAACCTACATATAAGCATTTTTGTGAGGATCAAATAAAATAATTATAAACTACTTAGTATAATTCCTGGGGTGAAAATGCTATAAAAGTTTCATTCTGATTTTTATTATTGTTATTCTCTTTTTTATATTCTACTGCTTTATTGTCTCACTTATAGTCTCTGTTTCCTGCACATACTGCACGACCATTTTATATGATTATAATAGGACCAAAAAATACACAGGAGCATTGAAATGGGGGAAACATCCTAGAGGAATAGGAAGAAACTCTAAAAAAAAGGTTGCCTTTTAATTTTTGAGGTAAGATCAAAGTTTCACTCCACCCCTTTTTTAAAGAAATCAAACTCACAGGCTTAACCAACACAGGTATTCAGTATAATAAAATAGGGCACAATCATTCAAGTTAGGATCTTTTAAAATAGGCTTGGGCTTAAGAGATTTGGGGCCTATTGTGCTCTGACTTTCTGTTTTACAACAGATGCTCATTCTTTTGTATGAGAGGCAATTATTCTTCAAAATGTCACTTCTAGTGTTTAGACTTTGACTCCATCTTTTTATTCTTTTTCTTCACTTAAACATTTTGATTCCAACTTATTGGAAAACTAAAAATGGAGGGAAGGCTAAAGATGTCACCAATCAAAATTCTAGAATTTATTCATTATAAAAATCTTCATTTAATTTGCACCTCCTTTTTCTGTCTCCTCTCCCTTCTATGCACTACATTTTCTATTTCTGTTGGTCACATTGCCATACTGTGCACAACTTGGACTCAATGATTGATTCTATCTTATCATTTTTAAGGGCTCATATGCTTCCTACTGTCTTATATCATTCAATCAGTATATATTTGAAATTTTAAATACCAACATAATCTTGAGCTTCTTTCCACCTCATAATGTGTCCACTATTCTGCAATAGTTTCTCAAGAATGAGGGGATCTTTTTAAGCCATTAAGAATTGTATAGACCACAATAATGTCTCATGTTATTTCTGAAGTTAGAAGGCTTCAGTATTATCTTTGTCCACCATTTTTATGCTGTTAGTAATTCTGATTTTTTATATATTTTATTTTTCAAAATACATGTTATGAAAGTTTTTCAACATTCATCCATATTGCTATGTATATATTTTAGTTACAAAATTTCCTTCCATCCTCCATTCCCAACCCCGTCCCCTCAGTGGCAAACAAGTTAATATTGTACATATACATTTGTGTTAAACATGCTTACAAACTAGCCATTTTTGATATGAGGAATCAGGATTAAGGGGAAAAAGTGCATGAGGTATTTTTTTAAAAAGTGAATGTAGGGGGTAGCTAGGTGGCACAGTGGAGAGAGCACTGGCCCTGGGGTCAGGAGGACCTGAATTCAAATCTAACCTCAGACACTTAAGAATTATCTAGCTGTGTGCCTTTGGGCAAGCCACTTAACCCTATTGTTTTGTAAAAAAGCTAAAAAGAAAAAATGAATGTAGTATTCATCAGATTCTAAAGGATTTTGTTTTGTTTTGTTTTTCTTCCTTTGGCTGGGGATAACATAGTAATACTAATACTGTTGTCCTAGTTCTCTAAATTGCTGAGAGGAGCTGCTTCCATCAGGGTTGATCATCTCACAATGTTGTTAATGTGTACATTGTTTTCTTTGCTCAGCATCAGGTCCTGTAATCCACTCCATGCATCTCTAGAGTCTGACCGTTTTTGTGTTTTTTTTTATAGAACAACAGTATTCCATAAAATTCATGCACTATAACTTGTTTAACCATTCCCCAATTTATGGGCACACCCTCAATTTCTAGTTCTTTGTCACTACAAAAAAGTTGCTATGAATATTTTGGAACATGTGGGATTTTTCCATTTTTTATGATTTATTCTGGATATAAGCTTAGAATTGGAATTGCTGGGTCAAAGGGTATGACAGTTTTATTGCTCTTTGGGCATAGGTCCATATTGCTTTCTAGAAATGTTGGATCAGTCCATAACATCCACCAGCATCAATGTCCCAATCCTCCCACAACCTCTCCAACATCAATCATTTTCCCTTTTTCTCATCTTAGCCAATTTGATAGGTGTGAGGTGATACCTCAGAGTTGTTTTAATTTACTTTTCTCTGATCAATACTGATTTGGAGCATTTTTTATTCGATTATATTTAACTTTAATTTCTTCATTTGAAAGCTGTCTCTTCATATCATTTGACTGTTCTTCAATTGGGGAATGACTTGTAACCTAATAGATTTGATGCAGATCTCTATATATTTTAGAAATGAGACCTTTATCAGAACTCATAGTTGTAAAGATTGTTTCCCAGCTTCCTGATTTTCTTCTAATTTTGGCAGCATTGATTTAATTAATGCAAAACCTTTTTAGTTTAATTTAGTCAAAATCATTCATTTGCAGTTTATAATATACTCTATTTCTGATTTGGTCATAAATTTCCCCCTTTATGTAGATCTGATAGATAGTTCATTTCTTGATCTACTAATTTATCTATTGTGTCACCCTTTATGTCCAAATCCTGTACCCATTTTGAACTTATTTTGGTACAGAGTGTGAAATGTGGATCTATGCCTAGTTTTTTTTTTCATACTATTTTCCAGTTTTCCCAACAATTTTTGTCAAATAATGAGTTCTTATCCCAGAAGCTGATGGTTGTGGGTTTGTCAAATTGTGGATCTCTGTAGTGATTTATTGAAGTTTCTTTTGAATCTATCCTAATCCACTGATCCATTAGTCTATTTCTTATCCAGTACCAGGAAGTTTTGATGTCTGCCACTTTATAGTATAATTTTTGGATCTGGTAGAACTAGGCCACCTTCCTTTACATTTCTTCTTCATCAGTTCCCTTGCTATTCTTGACCTTTTGTTGTTCGAAATGAATTTTGTAACTATTTTTTTCTAGCTTAATAAAATAATTATTTGGTAGTTTGATTGATATGACCCTGAATAAGTAATTTAATTTGGGTAGAATTATCATTATTATTATTTTTGCTCAATGTAACATGAGCATTTGACATTTTTCCAATTATTTAGATCCAATTATTTAGACTTTATTTGTGTGATGAGTGCTTAATAATAGTGTTTATACGGTTTCTGAATTTGTCTTTGGAGGAAGGTTCCCAAGTATTTAATGTTTTCTACAGTTACTTTAAATGAAATTTCTCTTTCTATCTCTTTTTTGGGGGGCTTTTTTGTTAATATATAGAAATGCGGATGATTTATGTGGGTTTATTTTATATCCTTCTACTTTGCTGAATTTAGTAATACTGAAATTAAGAGGTTAAGATGAGACCATTTCCTTCTAGTGCTAAGATTTATTTAAATAAAGTTATATAATTATTGTACAGATATTAACTACAGGTAAAACTTTGTGGTTCTCTTTGAACAATTAGATAATGAATAGATTTCTTGGGCTCTCATTCCTTCACATGCATGTGACCAAAAGCACAGGAGAACCACTTACAGTAGGTATAGTGTTGTCCATATTGAGAGTTATCAGGAATTTCTACTTGGGAATTTTACATAGGACTATATTTTTTAATAATTAAAGCAAACCCAAGTTTCTAGATTAAACTGTTGATGTTAGTGAGATTAGCTTCATATTTTCTGGTTTAGTCTTTTCTAGAGAGGTTTGGAGTATGTTTATATATGCATATGTGTCCACTTATAAACGTACTCACATTTGTAGGGACATTTATGTATATATATATATGTCCACCCAAATAAAAAAACACATATTCACATTAATATTTTTTCTCACCTGCAACTATACTGTCAAGATGAATAAGAATATATAATGAACTCACATGAAACCAAATCATAGAGAGTAGGAATTATTTCTTCAATGATGTTAGTTTAAGATATATATTAAGACTACATATTAAAAATGTTAGGTCCTTATTCATCAGCATAACTTTTCCCACATTAAAAACAAAAAAAACAATTTGAATTGAATCCCTAGAAATAATTAGTCAGCAATGTAATCTTTATTTGCTAATAATTATTATTAATAGAAGTTAATGTTTATATCTTTCTTATTATGCTATTTCTATAAAATCATTAGTGAAAATATGCAGTAAAATATTCTTATGTATTTTCACTGTGATATCCTTTGTATCAGCTATAATATCAGTGTTTTAGACATGTCATATCAATAAGAGAAAAGTGATCTTAAAGATACAGGTGTTCATAATATGAAGAAATTTAGTATTATTTAAAATACTAACAATTCCTCAAGTATAATTTTTCCTGAAGGAGAAACAAAGAGATGGGTGAACTTGGAATCAGAAAGACTTTGAAGTCCTCACTTTGGCTAAATGATCATGAATAAGCCACTTAATTTTTCAATGCCCCAGATAATTTTATAAGACCCTAAATTACAGGTGAGTTGTTGGAAGGTGTTTCATTATCAGTTCTATATCCTTATGAAATTAGTAGTAATGAGTCAGGAAAAAAAAAGAGTTCTTCCTGCTTAAACCTGAACAAGGAATGGTTTTATGTGTGTGTATGCATGTGAAACACAGACATATATTGAATTATTATATAAACTATAGCTATATGTTATAACGAGTAATATCTGACAGGCAGAGTGCTATCAAAAGACCTAAAGATTAGAAGTCAATAGAGTCCTGGTTTAAAATTTCAGTAATAACACTTATATTTGCCTGACCATATGCAGGTTAGTTTATCCTTCTGAGTCTCTAATTTTTTTAGAAAGATTTTATTTATTTTGAGTTTTACAATTTTCCCCCATTCTTGCTTCCCTCCCCCTACCACAGAAGGCAGTCTGTTATTCTTTACATTGTTTCCATGGTATACACTGATTTCAGTTGAATGTGATGGAAGAGAAATCATATCCTTAAGGAACAAACATAAAGTATAAGAGATAGCAAAATTACATAAGATAACAGGTTTTTTTCCTAAATTGAAGGTAATTGTCTTTGGTCTTTGTTCAAACTCCACAGTTCTTTCTCTGGATTCAGATGGTATTCTCCATTGCAGACAGCCCCAAATTGTCCCTGATTGTTGCACTAATGGAATGAGCAAGTGGAACAAAGTTGATCATCACCCCAATGTTGCTATTACTGTGTACAATGTTTTTCTGATTCTGCTCATCTTACTCAGCATCAGCTGATGCAAATCTCTCCAGGCTTCCCTGAATTCCCATCTCTCCTGGTTTCTAATAGAACAACAGTGTTCCATGATATAGATATGCCACAGTTTGTTAAGCCATTCCCCAATTGAAGGACATTCACTTAATTTCCAATTCTTTGCCACCACAAACAGGGCTGCTATGACTATTTTTGAACAAGTGATGTTTTTTATCATTTTTCTTAATCTCTTCAGGGTATAGACGCAGTAGTGGTATTGCTGGATCAAAGGGTATACATATTTTTGTTGCCCTTTGGGCATAATTCCAAATTGCTCTCCAGAAAGGCTGGATGAGTTCACAGCTCCACCAACAATGTATTAGTGGCCCAGATTTCCCACATCCTTTCCAACATTGACCATTGCCCTTTCTGGTCATATTGGCCAGTTTGAGAGGTGTGAGGTGGTATCATAGAGATGCTTTAATTTGAATTTTTTAATAATTAATGATTTAGAGCATTTTTTTCATATGACTATGGATTGCTTTGATTTCCTCAGCTGTAAATTGCTTTTGCATACCCTTTGACCATTTGTCAATTGTGGAATGGCTTGTGTTTTTGAAAATTTGACACAGTTCTCTATATATTTTAGAAATGAGCCCATTGTCAGAATTAACAGTTGTAAAAATTGTTTCCCAATTTACTACATTTCATTTGATCTTTGTTACAGTGCTTTTGTCTGTGCAAAAGCCTTTTGATTTAATGTAATCAAAATTATCTAGTTTGTTTTTAATGATGTTCTCCATCACTTCCTTGGTTATAAACTACTTCCCCTTCCATAGATCTGACAGTTAAACATGAATCTCTATTTTTTAATCCTAAAACAAGTCCAAGATATTTCCCTCTCCTCTTGTAAGGTGCAAATAAAATGGATTGTTTAAAATGAAATTGTTGTTAATCATAAAGTGCTGCTTAATGTCAGAAATTCATTGGTGTTTTTCTTCTATTTTTTCTTTATTGTTAATTAAAGATATAGCTTTGGAATAATAATAGATTTATCCAAGCACACATACAGTTAGAATTCTGAGATTTATTGTCATCAGAACCACATAGTCTCTGAACAGGACCATTTGGAGAGCTTCCTTATTAAACTGGGTCAAGGACTTCACTGGATGCCATAAATGAGCAATGAGCATATTATTGCATTATTCTTTTACATACTTGTAGATCACAATTTCTTTGCAAAAAAAGATTTTTTTCAGATTTTGGCAAGGCAAATGGGGTTAAGTGGCTTGCCCAAGGCCACACAGCTAGGTAATTATTAAATGTCTGAGACTGGATTTGAACCCAGATACTCCTGACTCCAGGGCCGGTACTTTATCCACTATGCCACCTAGCCGCCCCTGAAAAGAGAATTTTAAAGTTGCATTTTGTTCCACTGATTCAATCCTTTTTTTTCTTAACTATATATATATATATATGTAGTAGTTTTCTCTAAGTTTCATCTAAAATCTCATCTTCCACAAAACTTTTTCTTGCCCCACCTTACCTCAATACTATCTCTCTAGAATTACCTCAAGTTTATCATATACATTATATATATACATATATTTATGCATAAATATATGTATGTATATATATATATATATATTTATGTTTGTGCTTATAGACATGCATATAATTTGTACATTGTTATTTACTTGTAATCTCCTCTATTAATTCTCAGTTTTTTTCAGGCATGAACTATTTTTGGGGGGGCTTTTCTTTAAATTTGCTACACTTTGGACATTGCCTGACACATGAGTAACATTTAATAAATGATTATTAAATTGATATTCTGCTTTCCATGTCTCTGTTAGATATATGACTGCAAGGATAATACCTTCTATATAATAAATATCTGCCTCTGTGTTTCATATTTTTTTCACAGATTTTTTATGTGCCTTTAAACCATTAAAAAACTTAGTGGTTGCTAATATCTGCTTATTGGCCATTGTCATTTTTGTAAGATGAACTTCTTAAGATCGTGACCATTATTTAAAATTAAGTTATCTCGTAAATTGCTCATTGCCATTTCAACTCATTTCAAGAAAAATATTCATACTAGGAAGATTTGAAACTTTTGTGTAGTTTATAGTTTTTGTCTCCCCAACATATTTTTCACTGTCCTTTTTTATAAACATATCTTTACATCATCACTGTATATTAATATATATATATATGTATATGTTGATTTTATTCAGAGAGGCTTATCTACTTCTATGTTGACTGTCTCTGTCTTTTCATTCCAATCTTTTGCATATCAGAAGTGATTAAATTCACAATGATCTTTGTTTTCTGAGATTGCTTCTTCTGAGTAATATAAGGTGAATATTGTACATTAAAATAGCATTTATGCTATTCCATAAGATTCCTTCAATTGTCCTCTTGTTGTCTACTACACAAGAATTTTATATTTGATTATGGAGGCAGTGGGGAACTACTAGTCTTTCTCTGATGGAGAAATCGTATCAAAAAATCTATACACTAGCAGTTGCTATACTGGAAGAAGAATAGACATAAGACTGGCAAACTTCCAACAAGGTTCCTGTAATAGGCCTGGAATGGTTTAATCACAAATTCCTAAAGACATTGGGTTATTGGAGGAAGTAGAAGAATGCAAAACTGGTGATTTTCCTTTATTTTATTGGTCGGTTAAGATTCCAAAAATTACTTTTTCCTGAGAATGAAATAAGAAAAAATATGCAAATTTGATATGAGATACCTGCAAGAGAAAATAAAAGGAAAGAATAATAGTGATTCATTATTATTTTAGAGATTAACATTATCCAGTGACATGTGCAGACAATCTACTCTTGCAATAACACCAGAAGAATAAATCATTCTCCAAGCTATTATACAGAAAGAGCAGCCAGTTTGAAATGATTCTTAAGGATACCAATAAAAGAATTAGAATCCAATGTAAACTAAAAATACAACCATTGCAATTGAAGAATTGATATATTAGTGGATTTATATGACAGCAGTTGAGAGAAACAGGTTGCTAAAATACTCAGAAAACACTATTTTTTTCCATTGTTTTTCATGATGATGCTTGTTTTTCATTCTCATAGAAGACCCTGGCATTAGAGAGGTGATCCCCATTAGGGCTGTAACAAGCACATTAATTGAATTTGAGTGAAGGGGGTGCTGTACTAAGTCACCAACCTTACTTTCTCCTGCAGAGCCATCTGGTTTCAGTGGCCAGATATGAATTAGGGTGACTGGAAATGGTCCTGGGATGTGAGACAATCAAGGTTAAGGATCGATGATCTGAGACCAGATTCCAAGATCAGTGCTCTATCCACTGTGCCTCCTAGAATGTATCTGAAGATCTGGTAATCATTTTTGTATAATTTATCCAAGACAGATTATATTATTCTAAACTTCTAAATTTCTTAGAGCAATTTTATAGAATGCAAGAGGAGGGCCTAAACAATTTAAATATGAATTCAGACCAATGTCCACCACTATTTCAGTAAATTTAAACCCATCTGACTAAATACAATAATTCATAAAAATATATACATGTCCTCCTGAGATATCTATATTCTGTGATGTGGAGGTGATCCCAACAGTCCTATTAGCTGTGAAGTAACAACACAAAATCTGGTTATGTTATTTTAGCTAAAATAATCAATTTAGGCTAAGAGGGTTTTTAGGTTACTTATTATCCAAAAGGAAATCTTGCTAAGAATGGAGTGATTCATTACCGTACAACTAGGAGAAAAATTATTTTGGCCATAACAACTCATGAAAAGGACAAAGGAAAAAAATAAATAAAGCTAGTCATCTGTCGTGGCAGATTACTGAACAAAAGCAGAAGTACATGCTAGAATGACACATTTTGTTTAACTGTTGTTACTTTTAATGCATACATTTTCAAGATGTTGTTGCATTAAAGTGACTAAAGTGTAAAAACATTAAAATTCCTACTGTTCATAAAATCAGGAAATCTCATTAAATTGAAGAATAGGACAACTTCTCCTCAGAAAGATGACTAAAATGTTGATATAGTCTATCCAAAAGCAAGTGGAAAATTTATAAGACAGTTGCTCACTTTGCTTTGTCATATCCATGATGTGTCTAAGTAACAACTTCAAGAAAAAAAATGCAAGCAATTCAAAACAAAGCAAAAAGTCACTATGTGTGCAGTGCTTTGCTAAGTAATGGGATACATATAGTGGGATAATTTAGTCCATGATCTTAAGGCATTCACAAAGGAAGACAGTTTATATAAAGGATGTCTTAGTTGAAAATTAGATGTATTTATATTCTAAGAGGGTAAAAGTTAAAAAAATAACAAAGTTGATAAAACACTATGAACTAAATCAACAAATATATGTGTACACATTGACTTCAATGTGAAATGAACACGAGTAGGATTGTAAAACTTATTGGAAAAATAGTTTGAATTAAAAAGTGAAAAAGGTCAAATTCTTTCCATCTACTCTGTATATGTCACAAATTATGAAAATTTATTTCAGAAATGTGTCAAGAAGTAGGAACTTTAAGTGGGGAATACCAAACTTGATTTAAAAATTAATTTTATCTTATATGACAGTAAAGGTTTGGTTGGATATGTTTCATAATCAATTGTCCTGGAAGTGGTTGTTGGTTAGTACAAAGAGCAAAATAAACATTAAATAAGAAAAAGAAAAAAAAAGGTTAAGTAGATACTTGATAATTTCAGGTACAACAATTTGAACTGTTTAAATATGAATTTTAAAAAGCCTGAAATAAACAAAGCTATGATCATTTTCACTTGCCACCATATGTTAGCAAAATTTAATAGATAATAAATATTTACTATGATGAAGTCAAAGGGAACTACCTAAGCCATGAAGTATTTAATTTCTTTACCAAACAAAGCCATGACATGGGGACAATATTTTGGAGTGCAAAACTTTTGAGAAAAAAATTAATAAGAGTTTCCATAGAGAGCGAGTGTTAGTTGATTATATTGGAATGGACAAAGGAAAAAAAAAACCTGAAGTGATGAAAACAAAAGATGCATTAGGACAAGGGGGAAGGAAGATGCATAAAGGGGAAAATTTTCTCACATTAAAGAGTTCAAGGAAAAATCTTTTACAGTGGAAGGAAAATGGGGATTCATGGTGGTGAGAAATATTTTTAATTACACTTCTCATTGAAATTAGTTAAAAGAAGAAATATAAAACATAAATACACACACTCAATTGTATATAGAAATCTGCCTTACCAAGTAGGGAAATAAGAGTTGAAAGGAATTAGATGAAGGAGGATAGGGTGCTGATCAGAAAGAAGGTAATTTAAGGGAGGCAGTAGTTTGAAGGAAAATAGACTTTTTAGGAAAGAAAGGATAAAAATCGAGAAAGGAAAAATTAACAAAAGCAAAAGGCATAGAGAAAAATGCACAGTAATCATAAATGTGAATGATAAGAGTTTAAGTTCACATAAAACAGATAGAAAAATAGATTAGAAACAAGAATCCACTAATATGTTATTCACAATAGATGCATTTGAAGAGGAAATCATAAGTATAATTAAAATAAAAGATTGCTACAGCTGAACTAAAAAGTCAGGGGTAGTAAACATGATCTCAAACAAAACAAAAACAAAAATATACTTAATAAAATAAATAAGGAGGGAAATTATATTTTACTAAAAGATACCTTAGATAATGAAGTAAAAAGAAATAGGATAGCAAATTTTTATAATAACGGTCTCATTTCTCAAATATATATGTATATATATATATTAATATATATATATATATATATAGGATACTGAATCAAATTTGTAAAATTAAAGTAATTTCCCACTAGATAAAAAGTAAAGAGATATAAGTAAGCAGTATTCTTAAGAATAAATCATTTATCTATAGCTATATGAAAAAAATTCTATATATTCTTAATGATTAGAGACAGGCCAATTACAACAACTGGCACCGCCTCACAACAGTTTGTGATGACAAATGTTGAATGAAATGTGGAGCAACAAACATTTTAATAAATTGGTAGTGGAGTATTAAACTTATCCACCATTTTGGAAATGCTTTGATAGCTAAAAAAAACTTAAAAAGTGCCTACTCTTTATCCATTACTGGGTTCATACCCCAAAGCAATAAAAAGAAAAAAGAATCTGTAAATACAATAACATTTATTACATTTCTTTTTATTGATTGCAAAGAATTGGATTTTAAGGGATGCTATTAGTTGGGGAGTAGATAACAATTGTGGTATGTGATTTTGATGGAGTGCTACTGTACTATGAGAACTAGCAAAGGAGTTATTTTCAGAAAAAAAAAAACCCAAACATACAGCAAGACTTAAAAGACCTGACTCAAAATGAAGTAGGAACCAGGAAATCATTGCCAAAAGTACCAGCAATGCTGTATTGATGCTCTACTGTGAAATACTTGGCTACTCTAATTTAAAAAATAAACAAAGGCAATTCCAGAGAGTTTATTTTGAAAAAAATACTGTCCACATTCAGAGAGCAGATTGATGAGATCAGCTGAAACTGAAGTAAAGCTATCTTACTTTTCATATTTTTTTACTTTTTTTTACAATATAGCTAATATGGAAATAACTTTCACGTGATTTCACATGTATAATTGATTTTGTATTGCTTACTTTGTCAGTGATAAATGGGATATGACATATTTTGGAACTTAAAATGTAAAAAAAGAAAGCATTAAAATTAATAAATCATTTTTAAAAGATAAAATTCATGGCCTTTCTTCTGTATTCCTAAAACATTTTATAGGAAGATGTATATATACCTTATTAAAAATGAAAATAAAATTGAAAGAAATTGCATTCACAATGTTTGAGTAATGGCTGCACAAATTATACTACATGAATGAAATCTTAATGTATTGTAAGAAATGATGAATATGAAAAATTCAAACAAGTAAAGGAAATGTGAAGTAAGGCTAGGTGAAGCAGAGCCAAAAAAATGTAGACAATTACTTCAAGTATGCAAATGAAATTTAAACAGAAACTAAATTAAGATTAAATATCAATAAAAATGTGAAAAGTTACATTACAATTAAAGCACACCATCTTTCTTAAAACAAATACAGTACATCAGTAAACTATGAGCTTATTAACATTATTAGTCATGAACATTCTTATGATGTTTATTTTAACTGTTGGTGGAGTACCCCTCCACCAACAGTTACATGGAAATTTCTTTCAATTTACATGGAATTTCTTTCAATTTCTGTACTCTTCAGGAAAAAAAATGTCAATAAAATTAAAATAAATGTAACAAACATCCACAAAACATTTTTTAATGATTTACAATAAAAAATATTTTAGTTACATAACTATGTATATAAAGAATATATGGTCTTATATATATATATAGCAATACTTGTCTTGGTAGTACAAAAGTTAGCTTTGTAGGCTCTTCTCAGATATAAATACATCTTTCACCAGATAACAAACATCAGGACTCACAAAATTGGATTCAATATTACAACAAGTCTCTTAATAATCTTTTGAACTTGTTGATTACATTAGGATAAATTAGGATAATTTGGCACAGTTTTCCCTATCTCAGTATTTCCCCTAAGACATAACAGTTTGCTTTTATCAATGAGTTATTAGTTCCCATGCAGTCATTAAATGGGAACAATGAAGATGCAACATGAAGTAGAAGATGAATGCTGGACTTTGATTAATAAGAAGGATTCAGATCCTATCTCCGATATTTAATTGTGATATTTGCTATGACTTTCAGTACTTCATATATAAAATGAGATGTATGGACAAGGAATTTTGTAAGTCTAAATTTGTGAGTTTATGAGAATAGGAAAAACCTGAAAGAAAAGACAAGGAAATTATACTAAATTATAAACAGTTTAAACCACAACTTTTCTTCACTCTTTTATTGGCTTCAGTGGTTCTGGTTGTGGTTCTGGTTCTAGTAATGGCACTTGTAATCAAGGTTTTCTATAACATGGGTGTCTAGGCAGCTTCCTAATCTGGAAATCACAAATTTACATTCCTTACTCTTTTTTAATGTCCATCTGTGCAACATCATTTTCTAAGCACCCATTAAAATGTTCATTCAATCTATAGGTGAAAAAATGGACAGAATTATGCTTGTAATAATTATTTAATCATTACTCAAAACTCATTTTACCTTTGATGAAATACTGCATTTTAATTTCCTCATTTTTGTCACTTCAGTAAACAAACATACAACATAAAGAGAAAAACATACCAAACAACCAGGCAGTGGCAAGCTGTCATTTGTTTCTGCTTTGTTCCCCCCCGAGATATTTTTGAGTGCTCTGGTGTTCCTTAAACTGAATAAATAGGAAACTGGGGCACAATGAACCATTAGGAAAATGGATTTCATTTTGGAATCCAGGGAAATAGAAGAAAAAAAGAGTTTGGATAGACAGAATGAATTTTGGTGCTGCATATGTTCCAACATTGGCTGCTGTGGTCACATGGTTGGGTTTACTCCATAAGGATACTTTTGCTTACTGCGATTAAAATAACATAATCTAGCTTTGTATATCTCTTTTATTGTTCTTATTTAGTAACAAATGCACAAAATATTAAACTGTCTTTCAGTATATCTTTTTGTACACTTAAAGTGGTCATTGGAGCAGAGAACTGGTTGTTAATTTTTTTGAATTCCACAACTGATTGTCTTCCTTCTTTTTCAGAGACCTATACTCAAGACTTAATTTGCCCCCCTATGATCTGAAGGTCCACTAAGCCTATAATCTATACTAAGTCATCTTTCTTATGACCATTACCTTCCCCAAGAAACTATTTACTTACCTAATATTTATAGGTCTCTAAGAATCTCTTAAGGTTGAGCCAAGATGATAAAATGGAGCAGACACTCAGCTGAACTGCCCCAACCTTTTCCTTTACACAACTTTAAAATAATCCCCTTCAAATGGCATTCTATATTGGCAAAGTCAAGAAAAATATCATTCTTTTTGCTAAGACAATTTAGGAGGTTGGAAAGAGTGAACTGCAATGCAGGGATGAAGGCTGGCTACCTACATTGCAACAAAACCTCAGGGAGCCTTTGAGATGGTAATAGGAACAGAAGTAGCTTTGAGAGCTCTCAAGATAAAGTTGGTAAGGGAATCTGGCAGCTAGTCAGAATGAGATTACAGTTGACTCTTGTGCTAACCCTGGAAGCAAGATAAGATGTGTTTGGAAACTTCATTGCCTACCTACTGTGTCACAGATCCAGGGTAGAAAGGAGGACTTTGAGTCATGAGGGAGCAGGAATATTGAGCTTTAAATAACAAGACTACTTTCAATAATAAGATCAGGAACACTGAGAAGCAATGTAGTTGTGATTCCAAGGAAGCAAGGGCCCTTTTTGAATAAAGATAAGAGTGCAGCTATTGTTGGAGTTGTGAACTGATCCAACCATTCATGAGAGCAGTTTGGAATGATGTCCAAAGGTCTATAAAACTGTGCATACTCTTTGATTGAGTAATACCACTACTAGAATTGTATCTTAAAGATAGCATAAAAAGGGAAAAATATCAACATTTACAAAAATATTCACAGCAGCTCTTTTTTGTGGTGGCAAAGAATTAGAAGTTGAAGGGATGCCCATGAACTGGGAAATGACTGAACAAGTTGTGGCATGATGTAATGGAAAACTTTTGATCAATAAGAAATGAGGAGCGGGTAGATTTCAGAAAAACCTGCAGAGTTGATACTGGGAGAAATGAGTAGAATTAGGAAATCATTGTACACAATATTAACAGCATTGTTTAATAATCAACTCTCAAAAATTTAACTCTTCTCTGCAATACAGTGATTAAAGACAATACTAAAAGAAAAATATCATCCACATCCAGAGAAATAACTATGAAGTCTGAATCAAAGCATACTATTTTCACTTTTTAAAATTGTTTTTTGTTTCATCATTTTGTGGTTTTTCCTTTTGGTTCTTAGTCTTTCACAGCATGACAACTATGGAAATATGTGTAACAAGATTGCTCCTGTATAGTCAATATCAGATTATAATTCTGTTTGGGACAGATGAGTATGGAGAGTAAGAGAGAGAAATTTAAAGTAAAATGAATATTGAAATTCATCTTTACATATTTTTGTTAAATAAATTAAATAAAAAAGAATAAAAATTTGGACAAGGAAAGCAGTGACCACACTTCTCTCTGGATTATGTCACCTTGGAAATACAAAAATGTTACAAACCCCTCCGAACTACCACAACACTAATAGTGCCAAAAAACTTGAAGCTTGGGTCCCTTTCACTTCCAACTTTCCATACTAGGAACAGAGCCTAACTTTATTATAAACTCAAAATCAAGAAAATGTTTGGAAAAAGTAGCAAACAATAAAAAAATGACATGGCTATAAAAAGCTACTTTATAGTGAGAGGGAAGATCAAGACATAAACTCAAAAGAATTCAATCATGTCAAAACATCTACTAAATCTCAAAAAACCCAAATTAAAACAATGTGAATTTACAGAAGTTAAAAAGAATTTTTGAGACTGTTAAAAAACATTTCCACAATCAAATAAGAGGGGAAGAGGAAAAATTATATAGAGAAATTGGACCAAAGAATGAAAGTTTTTATTTTTTTGCAAGGCAATGGGGTTAAGTGACTTGACCAAGGCCATACAGCTAGGTAATTATTAAGTGTCTTAGGTTAGATTTGAAACTCTGACTCCAGGGTCGATGCTCTATCCACTGCACCACCTAGTCGCTTGAGGAAAATTATTTTTTTAAAAAAATTAGCATCTTGATAAAAAAAAGGCACCAACATACTGAAGAAAATAGCACCTTAAAACTCTGGGACTTCTGGGATGGAGTTAAGATGGCAGCATGAAGCTACCATATTCCTGGAGCTTTTACCAAAGTTAAAAGGAAGCCTTTCCACCAAGAAAAAGAGAAGATTTAAAGAAGTTTTCAAAGGTAGACATCTTGGGGGTTATACAGTGAAGATCTGTCTCTTTGAGCGAAAAGGGGAAGTAAAGTCCAGGAGGCAGGAGAGTGGGAAAGTCAGCTGGAAGCTTTTAGATTCAGTGCTGTCCAGGTCCAGACAGCTTGACAACAACCGAGGTCCCTCAGCTAGATAGTAAGCCAACAGGGAGGGTCCCAAATCCAAACAAAGCCTGAGCCTTCGGAACATTGAAACAAAAGGCAGAGGAAGAAATCCCTGCTAAGTCAGAACCTGACTTCATGAAGGAGGAAGCAGGAAGGTTTGCAAAAGCAAAACTTGGACAGAATAGGCAAGATCTTAGCCAACTACTTGCCCAGGGATCAGACTCTAACCCCAGCATACAAAGCTTGGAGCTATACTCCTTATATCCTAGGAGCAGAACTAAAACATCAAAGATTAGCAAAAAAGTTTGAAAAACTTCACTATAGAAAACTACTTTACAAAGATGATAACAATGCCATGTTGGAAGAAGAAATCAGTGAAAAATCACTCAGGGGGAAGTCTCAAAACAGTCTATCTATCAATTGTACTCAAATCAAAAAGCTCAAAGAAGAACTTTAAAAAAAATCAAAAAGCCACAGAAGAAAGGAAGAAGAAAAATGGAAAAAAGAAATGGAAGTCATACAGGAAATTATAACAAATTGACCAGAGAATTCAACACCTTTTAAAAGGAAATACAAAGGTAATTGAAGAAAATAAAACCCTAAAAATTAGAATTGAACAAATTGAAACCAATGAATGTATGAAACTTTAAGATTCCATCAAACATAATAAAAAGACAGGAAAAAATTGAAGAAAATGCAAAGTACCTTTTAAGAAAAATAAATGATCTGGAAAATAGATCCAGGAGAGATGATCTATGAATCTTTGGACTACCAGAAATCCTAGCTGAAAAAAAAGAACCTGGAAAATATTGTGCAGGAAATTATTAGGGAAAACTGTCTAAACCTGCGAGAACAAAAACACAATATAACCATTGAAAAAATACATAGAACCCCTCCAGAAAAAAGACCCCAGGATAAAAACTCCAAGGGCTGTTATAGCCAAATTCCATAGCCCTCAAATAAAGGAGAGAATACTGTAAGCAGCAAAAATAAAACAATTTAAATACAAAGGAAACACAATCAACTCACACAGGACATATTAGGCTCAACTTTGATGGACTAGAAGACCTGGGATAATATAAAACTGTGGACAAAGGACTTGGGTTTACAACCCAGAATTTACTTCCATGCAAAATTCAACATAAGGGGAAAAGATGGATGTTCAACAAAATAGAGGACTTCCAGGATATCCCAACACAAAGACCAGAATTGAATAGCAAATTCAATTGCCAGACCAAAATCAAAAGTTGCATAAAAAGGTACATGAAAAGGGGAAGCAAAAAGCAAAACAAGACAAAACAAATATTTGTCTATTCCATCAAATTGTATACAACCCTTAAAAGGAAGATATAACACTTCTAATTCTTTGGAATTTTGCTTTTGATAGGATAATTAAAGGGTCTAATATAATTAAAGAGATTGGACTTAAAGGATATGGGTATAGTTGGGTCTTGTCTCTCCATTGAAGAGGCCCATTATGACATCACTATTCTTGAGACAAAAATCCCTGATGAAAAACAGGGGTTAACACTAGACTTAAGTGTCTTACTCTCCTTTGACCCACTTTAATATGCTATAGCAACAAAACTTAGCACTTTCTCTGATGAGGGAATCATAAACTTGGCTTTCTCAAGTGAGACCTTCAGAGTCTCCTAGTATTTAGGGTACTTTCAGATTCTTGTAGTTCATTAAATCATACTTTGACTTAAACCTTACTTCACTTAACAAGAGATTAAGTTGTCTGGGTGGGGGAGGTGGCAGGTAATGTGTGAAAGAAAATAGGCCTGGGAAGAAGGGTACAAATAGTGCAAGAAATGAATTGGCTTTGGATGATACTATGGCTCCTGTGGAAGATTGTGTGTCCTTGGAGTGTTCTTGTAAAGGGGCTAAGGTAAAAAAATGATTATAATTACAATTTGATGTAATTTGAGACAATGCTGCTTATCAAGCAATCAATCTGTGATGATATTTGATAACAATCTGAGCTAATTAAGCAATCAAATAATCAAACTGTGATTGATGATTGTTTAATTAGCTCAAATTGTTAGCAATAATAATTTGATGAATAATTGCTTGATAATGTTTAATAATTCATTAATAATACTTGAGTGATAAGTAACACCAGGTGAAGAGGTACAAAGATTGATAATTTTAGAGG
This sequence comes from Macrotis lagotis, assembly GCF_037893015.1. Lineage (NCBI taxonomy): Eukaryota > Metazoa > Chordata > Mammalia > Peramelemorphia > Peramelidae > Macrotis > Macrotis lagotis. Next base: position 80,737,679 of record NC_133664.1, on the reverse strand, counting down.
GAAAGAAGGGAGAGTATAAACATTGAGTAAATTCTATTCAATAGATTTGGCCTGGTGAGGGATTAAGATACATTCATTCCCACTTTAGTTAAAAAAACAAATCTGTCCTAATTTTCAGGGAAGGGAAAGTTAAGGGAAGAAGGGACTGATAAAACGGAAAGTGAAGGTATAAGTGAAAATAAACTGAATGAATGAAAATGAATTTAAATGAAATGTTAAAGGGGAAAGGCGATAAAACTTTGATGAGGTGGAATAAGAGGAAAGTGGAAAAATATAAATGGAGAAAGAAGGGAAATACAGAATTTGTAATCTCAACAGTAAATATTAATGTGATTAACTATTCCATAAAATTGAAATGGATAGCAGAATCCTGCAATATGTTGTTTGAAAGAAATACATTTGAATCATAGAGATACACAGAGGATAAAGGTAAAAGGATGGAGTAAAATATATTATGCTTCAACTGACGTAAAAAGTCAGGGTGTAGTGATCCTGATCTTAGATAAAGTAAATGCAAAAATTGATCTCATTAAAAAGAGATAAGGAAGGAAACTACATCTTCTTAAAAGGCCTCATTGGTAATGAAACTATATCATTTCTAAACATGTATGCACCTGGTGGTATAGCATCCACGTTCCTAGAGGAAATGTAGAGTGAATTGCAAGGAGACATATACAGCAAAACTTTAATAATGGAGAATCTCATCCTCCCTCTCTCAGAACTAGATACATTTAAGCACAAAATAAATGAGAAGGAAGTTAAGAAGGTGAGTGAAATCTTAGAAAACTTAGATATGATAGACCTCTGGAAAAAAACTAATGGGGATAGAAAAGAATATACCATTTTTCTCAGCAGTACATGGCATCTATACCAAAACTGACCATGTACTTGGGCACAAAAATCTTATAATCATTGAGGAAAGACAGAAATAATAAATGCACAATTCTCAGACCACAATGCAATAAAAATTACATGTTTTAATGGGACATGGAAAGATAAACCAAAGACTAATGGGAAACTAAAGAGCTTAATCTTAAATAATGAGTGGATCAAACAGCAAATAAAAGAAATAATCAATTTTTATATCCAAGAACATGATACTAATGAGACATCATACCAAAATTTGTGGGATAAAACCAAGGCAGTTTTGAGGATAAATTTTATATTTCTATATATCTAAAGAGGTGATCAATTAATTGCATGTGCAACTCAAAAAACTAGAAAAAAGAACAAATTAAAGTTCCCCAATTAAATGTCAAAATAGAAATTCTGAAAATAAAGACAGAGATTAATAGAAATTGAAAGCAAGGAAACCAGTGATCTCATGAATAAAACTAAGAGTTAGTTTTATGAAAAAAAATCCAATAAAATAGAAAAACTTTTGGCTAATCTGATTCAAAAAAAGGAAAGAAGATAACCAAGTTACCATTGTCAAAAACAAAAAGGATGAACTAATCACCAATGAGGAGGAAATTAAAGGGATAATTTGGAGGTACTTTGCCAAACTAAATATGCCAATAATTGGGCAACTTGAGTGAAATGGATGAATATTTACCAAAATAGAAACAGCCCAGATAAACAGGAGAGGAAATAAAATACTTAACCCCATTTCAGAAAAAAGAAATTGAAGAAACCATCAAAAAATTCCCTAATAAAAAGTCTCCAGGTCTAGATGGATTTATAAGTGAATTCTACTAAACATTTAAAGAACAATCATTTCCAATTCTATAAACTTTTTTAAAAGTAGGAGTAGGAGTTCTGTCAAATTTCTTTTAGGACACCAACATGGTACTGATACTTAAACCAGGAAGAACCAAAATAGCCAAAGAAAATTATAGACCGATCTCCTTAATTCATATTGATGCAAAAATCTTAAATAAAATTTTATCAATGAGACTACAGCAAGTTATTATTAGGATAATACAACATGATCAGGTAGGATTTATACCAGGTAGGTAGGGATAGTTCAACATTAGAAAAACACAACATAATTGAACCAACAGAAATCATATGATTATCTCAATAGATGCTGGAAAAAACCTTTGATAAAATACAACATCAATTCTATTAAAAATCCTAAAAAGTTTAGGAATAAATGAAGTTTTTCTTAAAATAAAATCTTTATCTAAAACTATCCACAAATATTATATGTAACAGGAATAAACTCGGAACATTCCCAATAAAACCTGGGTGAAACAAGGATGCCCATTATCATCATTACTATTCAATATATATAATTAGAAATGCTAGCTTTAGCAATAAGAGAAGAAAAAGAAATTGAAGGAACTAGAATTGGCAATGATGAAAAACTTTCACTCTTTTCTTAGAGAACCCAAGAAAATCATCTTTAAAAACTCCTTGAAACTATTAACAAATTCAGCAAAGAAGCAGCATTTAAAATAAACCCACAAAATCATCGGCGTTTCTATATATGAACAACAAAGCCCAAGAATAAGAGTTAGAAAGAGAAATTTCATTTAAAATAGCTTAGACAACATTAAATACTATGGGATCTACCTCCCAAGACAAACCCAGAAACTGTATGAACACAATTATAAAGCACTTCTCACCCAAATAAAGTCAGATCTAAATAATTTGAAAAAAATATCAATTGCTCATAGTTTTGTCGAGCTAATATATTAACAATGACAATTCTACCTGCCTGATACTAGTTAAGAAATAATGTTACAGGAGCAGCTAGGTTGCGCAGTGGATAGGGCACCAGTTCTGGAGTCAGGAGTTCCTGAGTTCAAATCTAGCCTCAGACACTTAATTACCTAGCTATGTGGTCTTGGGCAAGCCACTTAACCCCATTTACCTTGCAAAAAGCTAAAAGAAAATATTGTTATCGATCAATGGATTAGAATAATTTTCAAAAGGTACTATAGTACTCTACTGACAAATTCAAAGATATCAGCTTCTGGGATAAGAACTCAACATGACAAAAATTGTTGGGAATACTGGAATATAGTATGGCAAAAACTAAGAATAGACTGATATTACACACCCTATACCAAAATAATGTCAAAATTGGTAAAGGATTTAGACATAAAGGGTGACACCATGGATAAATTAACAGACCAAGAAATATTCTATCAGATCTATGGAAAATGGATAAATTTATGAACAAACAAGAAATAGAGTACATTATAAACTGCCAAATGAATTATTTTGACTGTTTTAAATTTAAAAGTTTTTGCACTGATAAAATCCATGCTTCCAAAATTAGAAGGAAAGCAGAAAACTGAGAAACAACCTCCACAACCAGGAGTACTGATAAAGCTCTCATTTCTATAATATATAGAGAATTGTATCAGATGTATAATGTTCAAGTCATTATACAATTGATAAATGGCCAAAGAATCTGAATACTTTTCAAATGAAGAAATTAAAACTATATATAGTCATATGAAAAATGCTTTAAATCATTATTGATTAGAGAAATGCAAATAAATACAACCTCACATCTATCATATTGGCCAAGATGAGAAAAAGGGAAAATGAACAGTGTCGGAGAGGTTGTGGCAGGATTGGAATATTGATAGATTGCTGGTGGAATTGTGAATGAATACAACCTTTCTAAAGAGCAATATTGAACTATGCCCAATGAGCAATAAAACTGTTCATTCCCTTTAACCCAGCCATTCCAATTCTAGGCCTAGACCCAGTAGAAATCATAAAAAATGGGAAAAGTCCCACATGTTGCAAAAGATTCATAGAAGTTCTTTTTGTTTTGGCAAAGAATTGGAAATTGATGGAATGCCCAACAATTGAGGAATGGCTAAACAAGTTATGGAACATGAATACTATGGAATATTATTCTTCTATAAGAAACCATAAATGGTCAGACTCCAGAGAAGCATTGTGAGATGATGAACCTTTATGGAAGCAGCTTCTCTCAACAGTTCAGAAATGTAGGACAAATGTATTAGACTGGCTATGGACAATGTTATACTCATCCAAAGGGTGAAAAACAAAACAAAACAAAACAAAATAGTTCAGAATCTGATGAACACTACATTTGCCTTTTTAATGTTATCTTGGATCTATTTCTTTCCCTTAATCCTAATTCCTCATACTGAAAATGACTAATCTGTAAACATGTATAACACTTTTAATATGAATGTTCACTGCTGATTGGAAGCATATGGGAAGGGAGGGTGGAAGGAAATTTTGTAACTTAAAAATATGCATATACATATGCATGAATTTTATGAAAAATCTTTTATAACATCTATTTGGGAAAATAAAATATCAATTAAAATATATTTTAAAAAAGCAGAATTTTCCAAGTGGAAAAAGTGAAACAAGAACTCATTGAAGAAAACATTCATTAAAAATTAGAATTTAGCCAGAGAAAGGTTTATCTCTACCTAACCTCAAGAAAGAATAAGACCTAGACAAAATTAAGAAAATTCAAAGAAAATGTGCATTATCTCTTTAGATAAACAATCAACTATAAATATAAATAAATCATAAATGAAAAGCAGAGCCTAGACATAATTATCATGGAAAATTATTCCAATATCCTAGAAAAAGGAGTTAAAAAGACACAAAATGAATTCATTGATAACCACAGGAGAGATTTCAAAGTGAAAATCCACAGGAAATTTACAGCTAAATTCCATAACTCCAAGGCCAAAGACAAAAATATGTCATGTAGATAAAAACAAGTCATTAAAATATTTTTGAGCCATACTGTGGCTCACACAAGATGTAACAACTACCATATAAAGGAGCAGAGGATTTGGAATATAATATTCTGAAAAACAAAGGAGCTGGGTCTACAGTCAAAATTAATCCACCCAGCAAACCTTAGTATAATCCTTTTGGGAGAAAGTAGACATTTAACAAGAGAACGTTTAAGCAAGCCTGATAAAAAGAACAGGACTGGTATAGTAGGTTATAATATTCTAGCTTCTTTCAAAATTGTGTTCATATTCCTATATATTGGACAATTTCTGTTTTTAAATGAATCTTCATTTCTTACTCCTATATGAATGAGGGTGACTGAATTCTATTCCTTTCTCCCTTATTTCAGGTTTTAGGCATTCCTAATATACAGACAACACCATTTGGAGATAATGTGGGGGAGGGTTGGGAAGGGAGATGCCTTCATATCCTTTTCCATTTGCCTTTCAAACACTTTACATTCTCCTCCTCTCTCCCCTTGCCACTTCTCATTTGCATCTAGTCCTGCAAATTCACTCTGGGCCTGAGAAATCTCAATTTGGCAGTAATAGTCATCTAAGGTAATCTTCAATTAATTCCAAATATTCATGTCCCCATTACATATACATAATTACCATATTTCCCCATGTGAGAGCACTTATCTTAATTTTGGGAATCCAAAATTTAAAAAAAATGTATTACATAAAGTTATTGACCTTCAGTTTTATTCATTATAAAATTCATACAACTCCCCATTACTGTCAAAACTCTCATCCCTTAACTCATCCTCATCTGTGTTTGAAAATGAATCGCTCTTAGGAGAAGCTCTGGCTACTCTCCTGCCTGTGCTCCGGTCCGTGGTTGGCCACAAGCATTCCCTGGACTAGTCTGGTGGGTGGATGCATACTTAGTCCAATTATGTTTCATAAACCCGAAGCACCTGTTCTGTCCTTTGAAATCAGGAACTTCATTTTCATCAACAATTCTTGCCTTCTGCTGAACCATCTTTGTGGACAAAGGAATTCCTATGACAATCTTCTCTCCATCTCTTCCATTCCCTCTCTAACTCAGGCCATTTGGCTGCCTTGCCTCTCATGGTCTTCTGCAGGGGCATTTTCTGTAGGGTTTCTTCTTTCCATAGTCCATCTCGGATTGTTTTCTCAGTTGAAGGTGGACCAAATGGACGTTCAGCAGCACAATTTCCATTCACTTTTGAAAACTGGATCAATTTGAACTGGAATTCAGCACTGGATGAAAATATTTTTCTGAGCCGTCTCTGGACAGAACATGGCAAAACATAACCTAATATACTGGTAATGAATGTGAAACAATGTGAAAAAAGATGAGTGAATAAAAGAGAGAAATGTAAGTAAAAAATTACAATCACTGCACAGGTTTTAGACCCTGAATTTTTTGAAAAAGTATGAGTCTTATCCATGGGAAATACACTATATAATTGCCCACAAAGTCTTAGTGTAGTTTTAGGTTATCAAATATTAAAATTTAACTAAGACATTTGGGACTTTCTACATAAGATTTTGACATCAGTGACTTTGGAGAAAGTTTTATTGATACAAATGAGGAAACAAAAGATGGACAACTGTTACTGAAGATTTTTATCAGTCATAGAAAGATTTCATGTTAATAAGCATGTCTTTAAAATGTTCTTCTTCATTGAGATTTTATTAATATTGTCAATTCTACATAGTAACCTCACTGAAATTCCTTGTATTAATAAAATTAGTTCTAATAACCCTTCATTAGAAGAATGAAAATGAATGAAAGACATATTAACCAAATAGAGTTGTGGAGTGTGTCAGTATGTAAAAAAATGTATGGACATGTATATGGATATTTACTTGGTACCAAGATTGTGGAGGGGAAACAACTAGACTTGATAATTGCTAAACTCTGCAATACTTTTGTTTTTTGCAAGGCAAAGAGGTTAAATGACTTGCCCAAGGTCACATAGCCAGGTAATTATTAAGGGTCTGAGGTCACATTTGAACTCAGGTCCTCCTGACTCCAGTGCTCTGTCCGCTGTGCCACCTAGCTGCTCCTCTGCAATACTTTCTATTCCAATCTCTTCCCTATTTTAAAAAAAACATTTCCCACATGTTTGAATTCTGCTAGTGTTGTGATATGGTAAACTTGATCTCAGAATTCATAATTGCAAGTGATCCTAAGGGCAATGGAAATGCATACTACATCATGGACTGCTGCATGACTTAAGCATAGTGTAAATTGCATCAAGGCTGTGTTTAGTGGAGACTACTGGTGCTATATTGGAATCCTAAGACATTAAACAAGCAAAGCAAAGCAAAGCAAAGGACTCCACCTCATTAGATGGCTGAATCTTCTTTGAAAGATTTTGTGTGTTTGTGTGTGTGTGAGTGTGTGTGTGTGTGTGTGTGTGTGTGTGTTAGAGAGGGAAAGAGAATCATGTATAGGAATCACAGGATGATAAGATTGAGAGGAGATCTACTTTGAAGGAGGACTCTTACTGATGAATCAATCTGGAGTAGTCAACATATCAAAACACTTTATGAAAATAATTAGAACTTGGGGCTGCTAGGTGGCGCAGTGGATAGAGCTGAGTTTAAATCTGGTCTCAGACATTTAATAATTACCTAGCTGTGTGACCTTGGGCAAGCCACTTAACCTCATTTGCTTTGCAAAAACTAAAAAAATAATAATAATAATAATTAGAACTTAAATCACCTAGATTTACTATCTAGATGGCAATGAAATCACTGATTATTGAAAGGCATTCATCTTCTTAAATAGTCTAATAATGACTTGGATTCTTATAATTTTAAAAACTGGAAAGAGATTGAGTCCAAATTCTTCATTTTTCTGATGAGTAAATTGGGACTTAGAGAAGATATGCTACTTTCTCAAGGTGATTCAGCTAATTAGTGGTAGATCATCATGTGTAACTCAGATCTTCTGATTCCTTGACCAGTAGACTTTTGAATTAAGGGTCTGAGGTCGTGTTTGAACTCAGGTCCTCCTGACTCCAGGGCTAGTGCTCTATCCACTCTATCAGCATTTTAAACATTGTAAAACATAATACTCTAATGAAGGTTGCATTTTCTTTCCAAGAAAGTTTTTAAACCCTTGGCTTCTTACTTCTGCATGACAGAGTTCATTAATCAAATTAAACCATAAAAATATCCTAGAGGTTACATACTTAGTAGGAAGAAATGAACATTAAAATCAGAATGTCCCCAAAGGAACAAACACTTGTCAACATAAAAAAATTGCTCCTGATATATGGCAAAATGAGTACTATTTTGACTTAAGACTTTTTAATGCAATATATGCTTTAATTGAACATATTAACTATACAACTTGATAACAAAAGTTTATTAACCTAAAAACTAATTTAACAAGGGACTGGCTGGTAGGGTCCCACTAAAAAGCTCTCTAGTGCATCTGATATTTTGAAGATATTAAAGAAATAGATCAAATACATATTTTGAATGCTCATCAAGTACTTTGCCCATGTAAGTCTGAAGTTAGATAATTTGTATGAAAATCTGAACTGTGAATTTTGTTTCACTAAAGGTTCTTTTCAAATAATGAGTCACTCCAATATAAAGTCTTTCTATTTTCTTCTGGATTATTAGTCATTTAATTAGAAATCAGAGAAAATGTATATGAAAATCTTAATAGTCATTGCTTATTAGAAGCTCCTGCCAACTAAATGTCAGTGATGTTAGACTGGAGGGTGGAAACTTTCATAAATATTACTCACAATTGCCTCAGTCAAGCTGAGACCTTTTAAAGATCTAAACTTTAAAAGTCCAAGGTCTCCCACTGTCCCAGGTGATTTCTACTTGTTTATGTGTTTGTGTGTGTTTGTGTGTGTGTGTGGGTGTGTGTGTGTGTATGGATAGAGAAATAGATAGCTATAGAAATATAGCTAGATATAGATATATACATATATAGGTATAGAAATAAAGATAGAGATAGAGATAGATCTACATATCTATATCTATCTATCTATTTAAATTTGATAAATATTTTGTTTTACCAACTACTTATGAGGATAGTTTTTACCAATCATTTTGTTTTGGAAGTTTTGAGTTTTTCAATTTTCTTCCTCCCTTTTTTCCCTTCCCCTACCCCCCCAAAGCCATCTGATATTGGCTCTACATTTGTAAATATGCTAGACATAGATTAAAATTGAACATGCTGTGAGAGAAGATTCTGATCTATATCTTGCCATTGGACCCAGATAGCTCTGGAAGAGAAAGTGAAGTTGTTGACTTTGAACAACCCTCACTTACTTAAATCCAATTCACTTGCATGTCATGGCATCAACTTCCTAAAATCATGATCCTCTTAGAAGGACAAATAATGACAATAATGCTTAGATAGAAAAAGTCATAACCATCTTACAGGAGTGAATAACTCAGGTAGTTTCCATGAAAGCAAAGGAAAAAATCATAAACTGATCAGAAATCATAATTTTTTTTCAGAACTGGGATCTGGGACACAGACACAGAAGGGGCAGACATTTTATATCCTTTGTAAACCATCTTGGATTTACAGACATTTATGCCTCTCTGTATGGGTTGTGTTAGAAGTGGAAATAGACTTTATCAAATGTCCTCTGAGGTTGAATGGACAGCAATAGATGGACAAGGGATAAAGGTGTTATATTCAGACATTACTGAAGACAAGCATAAAAGCAAAGAACTAAAAAGGACAGAACTTGATTGGGTGATCTTAAAATATTATCTAGTTTTTCTAGAATTTTGAATACATCAATTAAGAAATGGTTGAATGCAGTGTGTTCACAGAAGTCAATTGTAAGGACTGAATGCATTGATTGGATAGACAGTTAGAGACCCTGAAAATTTTTGAGTAGAGGCTTGAGATCAGGATAATGTATGAGGAAGATTGTTTGAATGTGGCAGATGGACCAAAACTAACAAGAGAAATTAGGAGATTGTTATATTTGGTTTAGGTTAAAAAAAGAAGATTAGAGTTTGGGCTAGTGGGATTTTAGGATAAGGGACGATAGATTCTAGATGTTAGAGATACTGAGGACATATATGATTATTGTTCTTGCTTTGGGTGCTAGGACTTATCTACCTTCCATCTTGTAATTAATTTTCATAAACATTTTATTAATATTTATTTTGTGTGTAGAACTCAACTAGGTCATGGGAATGTGAAGATTAAACAAAACAAATCTCTGGTCCCTAAGGAAATGAAAGTATAATAAATGTAGGAGACAGGTGTAACAAATCCCCTATAATACAAGTTAGAAAATGCAAACCAATGGGGCAGCTAGGTGGCTCAGTGGATACAGCACCGGCCCTGGAGTCAGGAGTACCTGAGTTCAAATCTGACTTCAGACACTTAATAATTACCTAGCTGTGTGGCCTTGGGCAAGCCACTCTACCTCATTTTTCTTGCAAAAAACTAAAAAAAAATGCAAACCAACATCTAGTATGCAAAATTGTCTTTAGAAAGAGTTTTTCAGGGATATGATAACTATAACTCTGAAAACTTCTTTACTCATTGTAGAGCATTTGAATGAGTATAACTAAGATTTAAAAAAAAATACTTCCTGTATACTTAAGGTGCTATCTACCTGAAGCTACTACTTTAAACATTTTGATTTATTATTTTCTCTTCCTTTTTCTACTCCTTTCAGTTTTTAGTAATAAATGATTTAATTGTGAGGGGACTCATATGCACTGAAGAAATTGCATTTTGGAGTCCCAACTCCAGGAGACTCATGTAAAGTTGGGGAAGCAGTTTGAGATCCTTACAACATCCTTACTACAGCCAAACACTGTAATGTTGTAATGAAAATAAAAATAAAGCAATCCCTGATCTTTTGGAACTTGAATTCTAATAGTGTAAAATCTCTCACACAGATACATACTTATCATATAGTCAATCCTCAATCACAGTTAACTTTCCTGACTTCAAGCATTCTCATGATTTTATTAGTAATCTCGTTTTCACTTTGGCCTTGGCAATTGCACACATACTCAGCTGTGTGTGTAGAGAAAAAACTGAGAGGAAAATTATGAAGCAACTGGTATTTTACTAGGTGCATTACTGCTCTGATTCCTCCTATAAAGAGCTTCCCATGATTTTGTATATTTTAATTATTTACCTTTAAAATTCAAGTTTTATGTTCAATTTTGCCCTCAAAGCAGGATTGCACTGTGATTACTTTTGCTCTAGCTCAAATCTAGGCAAGATTTCCCAGGATTGAATAATAATGATCTGTTTCTCTTCTTCCTTCCTAGGCAGTAAGGGGAAGGATGTTCAGTGGAAACCTGGAGGTGCCCATCATTGATGGGAAATTGGTAGGCAAAAGGGACACCTCCCAAAGTCCTACCTGCCCTGTAATCTGTAATCTCTCCTTGTTAAAGAAAGGCCTTTGTTTGAGAAGTCCAGGTGAATGGAATAGACACATTGACATTCACTTTTCTACATACAATTATTTATAATAAAATATTAATTCTGACAATCTGCATAAAAAATGAACAAAACTTAGTAAATAAATTAAAATTGGTAATATGCAAAATCTTTTTTCTCCCTAGAAGTACAGCAATCACTAGCAAAAGATTATACTTTTTGGTGGTCATGGGAACCTATGACTAACAACTAATAGTCTTTCCTCCCATACATTTAGTGGATCAACATTTGCTCTTTTTAAATTATTGTACCATTTTCTAGAACTGTTCCCTTCCCCCTCCTAAAGTTGAAGATTGACAGAATGTTGTATGTATAGTGGTTAGTGATTGTGGATGGAGCAATATGATAGTCCATTGTTATGCTTTTTCAAGAGGATATTATTTATTTTTAGAATATATTTATTTTTAAAATTCTAAAAATTAAATATCAAGTAAAATATGTATTTTTCATATGTAGAATATAAAAAATGATATTACAAGGAATTACTAATCATGTGTAATGTTTTTAATTCGGTATGTTACTTTCAAAAATGACATGCTTGTTTTTGATGCTTTTATTTCTTCTTCGCATTTTTGAAAAGTACCAAAGAACTCCTTTCTGTTCCTTTACTTTATTTTCTAAGTTTCCTTTCTCTTCCTCCTCCTTCCCCATTCTCAATTTGGAGAATTAAAAAAAAGCAAAATCCCTGTAATAAATATGTGCCATTAAGCTAAGTGATGAAAAAAGAGGAAAGAAGAGGAAAAGGAGGGAAGGAGATGAGGGGGAGGGAAAGATAGAGAGCATTTTTTTAAATGCTTTCTCTAAGCCAGTCACTATGCTAAACTTTAGAGATAGAAATACAAACATATAAAGCAATCCTTTCTTTCAAGGAGATAACATCCTAATTTAATAAGGAAATAGATATAAGGGTGTTAGATAGGGGCTAAGGATGAAAGGATCATTGGAGAGGTTATCCAAATTTATATAGAGACTTGTAATTTAGAATGAAAGCAGAGAGCTCACCCATCAGAACTGAGGAGCTAGGGCAGTAGGAAAAAGAGTAGGACATGTGAAAAGACCATGGTAAGTTATAAGAAAACTAGTTGGCTCAGTGAATAGAATGCAGGGTTAACATGTTAGGAAGAACTGAGTTCAAATCCAGCCTCAGATGCTTACTAGACATGTGAACTTGGATAAGTCATTTAACTTGTGTTTGCTTCTGTTTTCTTATCTCTTAAAAGGAAATGATAAAAGGACTTACTTATGAAGGTCATTATAAGGATCAAATAACATAATAATTAAGTGCTCAGTGCCTGTCATATAATAGGTACTACATAAATGTTACTCTCATCATCATTATCATTATTTTCATTCTGATAACTTTTTTCCCAAGCAAAAAAAAATAACTCATTTAGAGTCAGAGACTATTAATATTTTATCTTAGAGAAAACAGAGTCACTGGGGAGAATGACAAGGTCAATCATGTATTTTAGAATTATTTTCTGTTCTGATAGATTGGTGAGACAAGAAATTGGATGAAGGGAGAATAATTAGAAAACTAATATAAAGTCATTCATTTGGGTTTCACTTCATAAGTTACAACTGATATGCTTTGCTAGATAGGTAACTAGAAGCAAGTGAAGGAGCAGAATGAATATCCTGGGGTAACTGGGATAAAAGAGGAAAAAAAGAGGGGAAAAAAGAGCAAAAGGCTGAAAAGAAAGAAAACAAGAGATAGGAGGAGACAATAGTAATAAGTTGAAACACAGAGGAAATATCACTGACTCATATGACCATCTTTCTTCTTCCTCCAAAAACATTTCCCCTTTTTTTATGATATCCCTTACCCACAGAGAAAGCAGAATCAATTTGGAAACCTGATGGTATTCTTTCAAGAATTATTTTCTCATGCTTATTGGTTCTGTAGTATCAGTATGGAACTTTTTGCCTTTTGTCTAGAACGTGTCAGGATAAAGACAAATGGTGTTAGTATAGTTCAAAAATGAAGCTCGTGATTATATCGCTTGGGGATAAAAGCCTATTTAATTTAAGTGCTTTGTTAATTCCACATTTAAGGACAAGTGAAGCAGTCTGAGGTTAAATTAGATAGAAGTTCACCCATGTTCCTTTCTGGCTTTTTTTAAAAAAAATTAAATCTGGTACCTTTTTGAATAAATATAAGAAAAAGGGTGAGGAAATGAGCTTTTGGATGAAATGGGCATAGTGAGATCAGCTTTATAAGTATGATGCTAGAAATCAAGCTACCCTTTTGACTACATATTCATATTAGGAAATGAAGCTTTTCTTAATCCTGAACGTGCAATAATGCAACATCAGCCAGGAAATTAAAAAGAAGCTGTCCTTTATAAGACAGCTCTAAATAACACCATTCAGCAGTATGGTAAAGAAGACGGGGGTGGGTAGGTGGGAAAAAAAAACATATTTATGTATATTATTATTATCGAAAATACTGGGTCAGGTTTTAGGAAACAAGATTTGCAGTTGGTAATTACAATTGGGCAAGGGGAATGAATTGATCTTGGGCTTTGGGACTTTTTCTGCATTCAAGAAAGCATTTAAAAATTAAATGGCCCCATATTGGGAGCTGCTGATGCTAAATAAATAGGTACTGTGAGCCTCACTATTCTAAAACTGGAAGAATAAGTTCACATTCCTGGTCTGAGTCATCTAGACAACTCAGTCTGGACTTAGTTGTCAAAATTAAAATTGCATAAGGCTGCTCATGTTTGTGGAGATAACAGAATAATTCTATCAGTCACTGTTACTGTAATGAAGAGAAAAATGGAAAACAACTCCATACAAAAACGTCTGTACACAACTCCTTCTTCCCCTCCCCAATTTGCAACTGCCTACATGAGAAATTAATGTTAGTGAGCATGAAATTTTAATGATAGATGTTTCAATCTGACAATCCATTTGTACTGTCTAATGATTTTCTCTGAAATCAGGAATCATATTTTGGCAACCAGCAAGCAATTAAATTGTGACCTGAAAATCTGATAGACATGCTGGTAATATCAACTTTGTTAAACTTCATTGATGCCTAATTGGTTTCCACAGACAATCAGCTATTAGCCACCCTTAAGCTGAAAAATTTGTATGTAACTTAATAAAATTACACACAGTTATGGCACTTGGCTAATACATACATTTTGTTTCCCCATATTCTATAGAATATATTGTAAGTTCCTAAATGATTTATGGTGACAAGGATGATAAAGTTTGTTCTTTGTTCTCAAAGAAGACCATGACATCAGGGGAAGTGATGCCATGATGAGTACATGAATTGGATTGGAGTGAGGGGGAACTGTCTTAAATCACTTTCTCCTCCAGAGTCATTTGTGTCAAGTAGCCATATGAATTGGAATGACTGGAATTGGCCCTGGGATGTGAAACCCAGAATTAAGTGACTTGCCCAAGGTCACACAGCTAATAAGCATCAGGTGTCTGAGGCTGGATTTGAACTCCCATCTTCCTAACTCTAAGGCCTGATTACTGCTCCAACTAGCTTCCCTTAATTATTTATAAACTTCTTGAAGGAAGATTCCATTGCTTGTCCAATTGAATCCTTGCTCATAGGTGTCCCAAACAATTGTTTGGAATTGACAGTGAATTTTTGTATTCTCAGTGAATTTTCTAATCTCAGTGAATTTTCCTGCTATCAATAAAAATATATGAAGACAAATCTGTTGAGCATTAGCTGGTTCAAATTCCTTGTGTTACTATGCATAGTGGAAAGGTCCATACTGCACAAAACTAAAAAATATTCTATTTTTTTGACTCTTATCTGCTCAATGCTATGAGCACTCAAACTTTTTGAGCCTCGGTTTTCTGACCTGTAGAGAAAGGGGTTTTGGTGAGACTCCCATTAGTTTCTCTCTCTCTCTCTCTCTCTCTCTCTCTCTCTCTCTCTCTCTCTCTCTCTCTCTGGATGTGTCTCTCCACACACACACACACACACACACACACACACACACACACACACACAGACACACAGACACACACATGTATATATGGAGAGAGAGCTTTAAATACTTGAAAGCTTTATATAAACAATGATTTTTTTAAAAATGGCTGTAAATTCATGTTTTGAAGCTACTAAAGGAAAAGCTATGCAGTCATACAATAAATTCTTGATCTAAAACAGAAATCTAGTCTAAATGGCTATGTTAACAAACATGAAGCCCCAATGGATTATAAAAATCAGTGTAATATAATGCATGTTTTCTATACTGAGTAAAGTCACAAATCCTGTCCCTCTCCATCTATTGTTTGAATTTGGAATGCACACTGCTAGGCAAAGACATGTTTGAAGCAAGCTGGAATAGAAGAGTGGTTTGAATTTTATTACAAATTCAGGTTTCTTTCAAGAAGGAGAATATTTGCAATTGGAGGAATTAGGAATGTCTTCCTATGGGAAGGGCTGAACTTTGATAAAACAAGTTAAAGATGCACAGAGGCAGCTTAAAAGCAATATAGCTTATGTATATGGTTAAGATGAAAAACAGCAACAAAAATGAGTCAAGAAAATAAACTACTTTTCAGGTTTCTCTGGAATGCAGAATGTGTAAAAGGCTGTAATGTGAAATAAGACTTGAAATGTAGGTAGATTGGAGTGAGGTTATAGGAGACTTCAGTCATTCAGTCACTAAGCATTTATTAAGTGACTTCTCTGTGGCCTAGAGAATAAGATAGGATCATCATGTATATTCATATAGCATTTAATTTATAGAATTTTTGATTAAAGAAAAATATATGTGATAGGAAATGATCAAATATTTGATGATATTTCTTTTCTTCAGCTAAAGTCTCTTTAGAAAAGTAGTAAACATGAGGAAAGGAGGGCACGGGGCCAAGATGGCAGCCTGAAGGCAGAAATTCCCAGAAACATGTTCCCTAAAAATCTCCAAAAGTCATCAGATTATGACTCTAGCCAAAATTTATAGGGGAATCCACAGAAAGACTGAATGATACAATTTTTCAGTCCAAGACAACTTAGAAGTTCCTCAGGAAAGGTCCGTTTCACCAGGATCAGGGATTGGAAAGAGCCCCAGCCATAGTGCATCTGACCCAGAGCAAACCACTCCAACCTTCTAGGCACAGCCCGTAGGGCACCTGGGTTCATGGCAAAGGGGTAGTTTCCAGACCTTTTGGCCCAGAGATCACTGGGGACAACTCAAAGGGATGGTGAGAGAACTCTGCTGCACCAGAGAGAGAGAGAGAGTTCCAGTCTCAGAGCAGCCCTGCAGTGAGAACTTGCAGCAGGAATTGGGGAAGCCAGCCTGCACCTTCAGAGCACAGCCCACAGATGGTAAGGGTATCAGGGGAGACTGCAGAGATGTCTCTGCTCTTCCTGCGCCAGAACTCATCTGTTTGCCCATACTCATATCCAGGTTACAGTCTGGGCCCCCCATACCACCCTAGCTGAGCAGGGACTCTCTTCATCATGTCAGAGGGGAGGACCTGTGGTCATCCACATACCAAAGCAAAGGCAAGAAAACAGTCAGAACCTCTCAAAAGGGCATGGATGAATGGGTTGTCCCCAAAACCCCCCAAAGTCTTGGAAGTAGGATAAATCAGTCATAGGCTGAGGAAATAAGTAAACAACAGCAAAAGAAGACTCTTACAATAGAAAATTACACACTCAGAAGATGACAAAGTTGAAGCTTATATTTCTTTCACCAAAACATGCTAACAAAAACAACGCTAAAAACCAGTTTAGGCCAAATGGAAAAAGCTCCCCAAAAAAGGCAAATGAGGAGAAGAATGCCTTAAAAATCAGAATTGGGGTGCAGCTAGGTGGTGCAGTGGATAGAACACCAGCCTTGGCATCAGGAGAACCTGAGTTCAAATCTGGCCTCAGACATTTAATAACTACCTAGCTGTGTGGCCTTGGACAAGCCACTTAACCCCACTGCCTTGTAAAAAAAGAGAAAAGCTAAGATGCTGATAACTCATATGACCCTTCTCATTTATAAGAGCTGTTAGAAGGAGTATATATAGAGAAGGCAGAGGAAGGAGCTGAATATAATGGTAAGATATAGTAAAAAGATGGAGTCAATGGGTAATAAAGGAAAGTACTGGGACAAAGGGAAAGGAGAGAAAAAACAGGCTGAGGTATTTCTCATAAAAGAGTCAAGAAAAAGCTTTTGCAATGGAGTGGAATGGGGGAGGGGGAATGAGTGAGCCTTCATTCTCATCAGAAATGGCTTAGAAAAGAAATAACATATACACTTAATAGTGTATAGAAATCTATCTCATCCTAGAGAACAATGAGAGGAAAGGGAAGGGATAAGGGGGAATGGGGGGGAATAGATGATAGAAGAGAGGGAAAATCTTGGGCGGAGTACTCAGTTACAACACACTTCTGAGTGGGGACAGGGTGAAAGGAAGAGAGAATAGAATAAATGAGAGTGGGGAGGAATAGAGTGACGGGAAATATAGCTAGTAATAGCAACTGTGGGGAAAATAGTTAAGCAACTTCTCTGGTGAACATCTGATAAAGAAGGCAAATCATCCCAGAGACAGAACCTTTGGAATATGAACACACACTGAATTTTTTCTGTCACTATTCTTGAGGTTTCTCTATCCTTTTTTTGGGGGGGTGAGCAGGGTTTATGTTTATTCTCACAACAAGATTATTGTAATAATATAAAATAAATAAACCAAATTGTCACTCAGGAAAAAGAAAAAAGTAGCAAATGATCCATATTGCTTAAACAGAGACGGTTTTTATTTGGTTTCTTAGAGTTGAAGAATAAAGTAAGGAAGCATTGGAAAATAAAACTAAGGCAGCAATAGTCAATTAATAATAATATATTTATTTTTTATTTAAAATGTTATAGTTAAAAAAACTGTGTACATATTTGTAATACGTTCTCTATCTTTCCATTTCTTTCTTTCCATCTATCTATCTATCTATCTATATCATCTATCATGTCACCTAACAGTGTTTATAGCATAGATTACATCACAGACCAGTAATTGCCTCATGCTATTTTTTTTTATTTCAACATGTACTTAAATTTAGGATCAGTTAGGTGGTGTAGTGGATCAAACACCAGATGTGCTGTCAGAAAATCTCACGTTGCTGAATTCTAATATAACTTAAGACGACACTGACTAATTTTATTTGTTTATTGTTTATCTAAGTTTCCTCATCTGTAAAATGAGTTGGAGAACGAAATGGCAAATCATTCAAGTATCTTTGCTAAGAAAACACCAACTGAGATCTTGAAGAGTCAGAATAACTGAAATGACTGAACTCATTTAATGTTTTTTTTTTCTTGGTCATCAAAAAAACTGTTGATTCATGCAGTTCATATTAGTAATGGTTTGATACAAGTCAATAGAAAAATAGACTAGTTTCACTTATTTCTCTACATTTACAGTTTACAGAGTTGGACTAGGATAGTGGAAAGAAAGCCAATTTTGGATTTAGAAGCACCTAAAATCAAATTGTGTCTTATTTACCCTTGTATTTTATATTCAAAACTAATTCAAACAAATACTGATCTGAGCTACCAAGTGAAGGAGTCACAGGTTTGTGCCTCCTTCCCTAACTACCTCAATTAAAAAAAAATGCAATGACTGATCACCTCATTCTTCTTCCAGTACCTGGAAATATACCTCTCCTTTTTCTTTCATCATTGGTTGCCCAAATCCTTTTCATCTTTCAATGATCCATCTAAATATTTTAATCTCTCTTAAGATTTCACAAAATTCCCCAGCTCTCAGGGATCCTTTATTCTCCTGAACTTCTCAATGTTTGTAGCACCCAATTGGAATTGAACTTTCATATTCCAGGACTGAATGAGATTAAGTCTAGGGGTCAGAAAGATCTGAGTTCAAATCTCACCATTGACATTTACTGGACCTGTGACTCTAGGTAAGTCAACAAACCCCTCTCTGTCTCAGGAAACTTCCTAGAAGTTATCTTTCAAGTAATAGTGGTTTCTTTATGCAGATAAAAGTTAATGAACATTGAATTATCATATTTGTTTAGGCAAGTCCTGAAATCTTTTTGTGTTTTAAATTAGAGTTGTCCAAATACCAGAGATTTACCAAAAAAACAAAGATGTTTCTCATGTCCCAGCTTCAGTTTTCCCAATGCTCTTTAAATATATTCCCAAGCTCCTAATGCCAGTATTTCTGACTTTTGGGGTCACCTTCCAATTAATTGCTGATGGTAAATCATATTTGAGGAACCTGTTTTAGATGGGTGTGATTAAGTCCTTTTGAGTAATTTAAGGAAGAATATAAAATGAGGGCATGTTCAAATAGGTCTGAATAGAATGAAGTATACTTCACATGCTGTTTGGGCAAGGGACTGTATCACAGAGTTTCTTGCAAGTTAATCATAATCAGGAGGGAAAAGGTCTGCCATGTTCTGATTTTCAGTGATCTACCCTTCAGCCAAACACCGGAAGTCACAGATAGACTTAAGGGCAAGCAAGCTGACCAATTCTTTGGTTGAAGTTTGGACTGGAAAAAAAAATACCTGAGAGAAAAACAATCCAAAAAAGAGCAGGTTTGTTGAATGTGAGAGAACCTGCCATATACGATGTATCCTGCAATGGGCAACGAGCAAAGCAATCAGAATAATTGTCCTCATGCCTTTGTTAGGTAATAATAATGTTTGTCCTTCGTTTCTGAAGAAGACCATGACAACAGGGGAAGTGATACCCTGACAAGCATGCCAATTGAATTCGAGTGAGGTTTGAGTGAGGGAGTGTTGTTCAATTCACAAACTTGCAGGTCCAAATCTAAAATATGTAAAATATCCTTCATGGATTTAAAAAAAATATCCATAATGCTCTATTCTTTTCCCTCTTTCCTCACTATAGTAAGGGGCACCCTCCTTTCTTTCCTTGTTTTTTTTTCCTTTGAGACTGAAATAGCTGGTACTTAGAAACAATATGGTAAAATAAAATTTTTAAAAACCATGCAAAATGCTCTGTTCTTTGCCCTTGTCTGTCTGTCTGTCTGTCTGTCTGTCTGTCTGTCTGTCTGTCTGTCTGTCTCTCTCTCTCTCTCTCTCTCTCTCTCTCTCTCTCTCTCTCTCTCTCCATAGTGTTAGCATGTAAAGCACCCCTCTTTTCTTTGTTTTTTTTTTCTTTGAGACAGAAATATCTGATATCTAGAGACAATATAGTATAATGGAAAGACTAATGGAATTTGAGTAAAAAAGAGATAAGGCTTTTAATCCTTATTCTAACTAAATAACTTCCTAATAATGGCAAGTCAGAGGCAGATCACTGGTGTAGTAGATAGAGCCCTAGGCCTGGAGTCAGGAAGATATTAGTTTTAATCTGGCCTCAGATGTTGACTAGCAATCCTATGCAGGTTATTTAACTCTATTTGACTCAGTTTTGTCATCTGTGAAATGAGCTGTCAAAGAAAATGGCAAACTACTTCAGTATTTTATTTCCCTTTTTAACAGATATTTTAAATTGATGTTTACTTTTCCAAATACATGTCATGAAAGTTTTTTTTACCATTCATTTGTAAGTCTATGCATATTTCTAAGTTATGAAATTTCCTTCTACCCTCCTTTCACACCACCCTCCCTCAGCATTGAAAACTCAGTTTCATATTGTAACTTACACATTTGTGTTAGGCATTTTAACAGGCTAGTCATTTTTGGTATAAGGAATTAAGGGAAAGAAATACATAATATATATATATATATATATATATATATATATATATATATATATATATATATATATTTAGGTTTTTGCAAGGCATTGGGGTTAAGTGGCTTGCCCAAGGTCACATAGCTAGGTAATTATTAAGTGTCTGAGACTGGATTTGAATCCCAGTACTCCTGACTCCAGGGCTGGTGCTTTATCCATTGCGCTATGTAGCCGCCCCCGAGATATTTTTTTTTTAAAGTAAATATAGTATTCCTCAGATTCTATAGGAATTTTGTTTTGATTTGTTTTGTTTTTCTTCCTCTGGATGGGAAGAGCATTGTCCATAGCCCGTCTAATACCATTGTCCTAGCTTTCTGAATCGCTGAGAGGAGCTGCTTCCATCAAAGCTGATCATCTCACAATGTTGTTGTTAATGTCTCATTCGATCTTCACAACAACATTGAGAGACAGATATTTAATTATCCCTTTTTTATAGGTGGGAAAACAGGTATAGAGCTCACAAATGTTTGAGACTGGGCTTGAACTCTGGTCCACCTGAACTGGGACCAGCATTTTATCCACTGTGTCACATGAGGAGATCTCACTAGAACTAATTTTCAAAATAATTGGATTATCAAATATTACTTGTATGCCCTCTGGACATGGAATTATGGGTTATAGATATTTCCTTGGGGAGATACGATTTTTTTGAGAGATTATGTTTTGGGGCAAATGTCTCAGACCACATTTTGTATACGTATACAATGTGTTCCTGCTTTAAAATATATATAGCTCCTGTGAGATCATGGATTATATAATTCCTTAACTTTGAATCTCTAAATCCTAGCATAGTATTTTGATGTGAGATAAGAATTTTGTTGTTGACTTGTGTCAGCCAATCTGACTCTTTGTGTAGCCATTTGAGGTCTTCTGTTGCAAAGATACCGAAGTAGTTTGCCATTTCCTTCTCCAGTTCATTTTACAGATGATGGACTGAGGACTTAACCATGGTCACAAAGCTAAGTGTTTGAGGCCAGATTTGAACTCCTGAGGATGTGTTTTCCTCATTCCAAGCATGGAGTTCTTGGTATGAAGCACTTAGTTCGCCCACAAGAGAAAGATTGTTATTAGATACTTACTGATTAATTGATAGAATAGAGTTCTGTTTTTAGAAAACTCAAAATTACCTTATATTTTGGTCAATCAAGCATTTCTTTGTTTAGTGTTGTTCAGTACTAATTAAATATTGGGGCAAACAATTTACAGATACACCAAATTTACCAGAGATAGATAGGTGGTGAACTAAATGAAACACTGGGCAGGGAGTTGGGAAGACCAGAGTTTAAATTCAGTCTCAGATACTTAGTGGCTATGTGACCCTAGGGAAATAACTTAAGCTCTGCTTTCATTCCCTCATCTTTAAAATTCAGATAATAATAGCATTTACTTTTAGGTTCCTGTGATGATTGAATGAGATGATATTTGTAAATCACTCAGATTATCTGGTATATGGTAGACAATAAATGTTTTCTTTTTCTTCCTTTTAAGTGTTGATATGAATAATTAAAATAGGAAATATGATTAAAATTTTTATATTGCACATGAATCATTGACTTCAGGTAGAGAGGTGTCATTTCCATAAAAAGAAAATGGGAATCTAGAGAAACAGTATGATGTATTGTAAATGGCACAAGACATGAATCCAGAAGATCTGAATTCTGGTCCTACCCCTTCCATTAAGAATTTACCATATTTTAGAGAAATTATTTCACCTCCTCTGGGCTTCAGTTTTTCTAACTATAGAAGGAGATAATAGAATTAAATAATCTCTAGATTTCCTTCCACCTTTAAATTTTTTTAAAAAAATGGAATGAAACCAAAGATTGAACAAGATCTCATTGAGAAGAATAAGGCTGACAAGAAATGCTTTAATCTTTGCAGAGCATATATATGCCAATGGCAATTCTGATTGAATAAAAATGTCAGTGATTCATAGTGCTGAATGGAGTTTCTCACTTCTTCGTCTGGGGATTGCATCTCACTCTTTGGCTAATAATGTTCAAGTTTTAAATGTTCAAATTTTAAAAGGCTTATCCTGCCTTTTGATTACTTTAGGCAGATGTTTTGTTTATCTTGCAATATCATTTGCTGATATTTCCATAATATTTGCTCATCAAGATATCTTTTGTATTTACTCTCTATATTTCTTCATCTCAGATTAGTTAAAGTGGTGAAATGGTGAAGGCTGATGTGCCTTATAAAAATAACATAGTTGTTTCACAATCTGATAAGAAATGTAATACTCTGAAAAATAAATTGCATCATTCATACTTATAAGGAAGATGCTACCTTCAAGATTCCTGACTCTTGGGGTGCTAGGTGGTGTAGTGGATAGAGCACCAGCCCTCTGGTCAGAAGGACCTGAGTTCAAATCTGGCCTCAGACACTTAATAATTACCTAGCTGTGTGGCCTTGGTCAAGACTCTTAACCCCATTGCTTTGCAAACCCCACTCCCTCCCAAAATAAAGAAGATTCCTGACTCTTGTTAGCAGTCTGTACTTCAGTATTCATGCATGGGGTAATTTTTGTAAAGGATGTGATTTAAACATATTTTTTCAGTTGTTCAATGTTAGGGACATCATCATTTTGATTAGCTAATTCTAAGAGCTCACATCTAACCAATACCGTAAAGTTTACAAAGAATGTTATATTTATAAGCTTATTTGAACCCTACAGCAAATGTCTCTTGGGATAAAGACTCTCATTCCCATTTCATAAATAAGGAAACTGAGTTTCAGAGAGAGATTAAATAATTTTGCCATGGTCATAAAATTAGAGATGGAATTTGAACCCAGGATTTCCTGACACTAAGTCCATCATTAAGAAAAATTTCAAAGAATATTTGACATTGAATCAGAGAATTTGAGCTTCATTCTATGTATTTACTTGGTTAATAAATATAGTCAAATAACTTGTACATTAATGTCATTTAGGATAATAGATTTAAAACTGGAAGGAACTTGAGAAATTATCTAAATTTAATCTTTCCTTTTAAAGATGAGAAAACCAAATTATTTGAAATGAGATAAGTAATTTGCTCAGGGTCATACATTAAAAACAGAGTTTTTAATCCAAAGCTTCTGACTTCATTCAGATCTAGAACTCTTCAATCACCTCATTTGTGAATTGAAGATGATACAGTATTACTTCTTCACAGATCTGGAGCTGTTGAGTATGTATGTATGTTTGTATGTGTATGTGTTTGTGTGTGTGTGTGTGTGTGTGAGAGAGAGAGAGAGAGAGAGAGAGAGAGAGAGAGAAGTGCTTTGCAAATTTTAAAGTATTAAGTTATATTATAATAAATATTAATAATGAAAAGCTATAATGTACAATCTGAAAATGAACTATAATTATCACTGGACCATGAAGACCCTCTCCTCTGTCCTTCTATCAGTTTTAGACCTGAACATATAATTTAGAAGGATAGTAATTTGTGGATTATGATTCATCATTACAAAGTGCCTAAACTATAGCCAAAGACTAATGTAGACACCGAGAGAATCTGACTCAATAATTCATGGTGATAAAACTGTACCCAGAGTAATTATTTCTATGTTAATTGCTATGGTTGATTTCTTAAGGCTTGATTTCTTTTAGGTTCAGTATGGATTTTTTTCCTACCCCCAAGCAAAAAAATCATAGAGAAATTTAATGCTAAGTAACTAAAATAATTTATACCTTTGAAATCTTCAAAATCATATAAACCAACCATTGTTTAAAGACTATTTCTTATACACACATATACACACAGACACACAGACACACACACACACACACATACATATATATATATATATATATATATATATATATATGTCATTTATATTCCTTATTTATGACTTTTATTTTCTTCTAGGTTCCCATTCTTCAAGGCTCTTTTAATCTATTTTATATTTTGAAAAGTATTTTTCCCCTTTTCATCTAAAACCTCTTTGTTTCTCATCTGTATGTATTTCTAATTCATCCATACTCATCAAATTCACATTATCAGTGTTCTAAAAAAAACTTAAATAATCTTTCTGAGTTCTTCACACACACATTCCTTTTTTTTCAATCTTAAAATAACTGTCTAAATGAGATGAAAGACATGGATCTACTTAATTGAACTATTAGAAATGTAAATGCACATAAACAGTATTAGCATTCCAGTTGTTGTCTTTTCTGTTTCATTTCAAGCCTCCATTATTTTCTTTGAAATTGGATTATTAAGAGAAAGTGAGTATTCCCATTTAATGAAGGTCAGCTTTCCTCATTTTAAAGTCATTTCATTTAAGCGGTGCCAGTTTAGATTACATAATTCTCTGACTTAGTAAAGCTGTACTTATGGAACTTCTGAGATAAATGGTCTTTCTTGTCATGCCTTGTCCTGCTCTATCTGCATCCAGGATCCAGTATCAACCTTGCTATGTACATAGAGTTAAGCTTTCTCACTAGAGAATTGTCCACTGGTTAATACATTCAAACTCTCTGAAGCATAAATGATAGTTTACAAACCTATTGATCCAACTAGTTCCATACATAAGATAGCTATTTGAAATTTTTTAGATGTTTTGAACTTTAAAAAGGATAAACAACACAGTTATTCATATTAGATGAAATACTTTAAATATGAATTGGGGGCCCCAGAAAAAAATTTATTCAGAGATTAGACCAAGACTTATTTCTAGGGTTTTTCTTAAAAGAGGTGAATAAAGAGAATTTATTTAAAGTATAGTATAAATTACATATAATTTATTCTTACACCAAAATAATTGATAAATATAAAAGACTCAGAAGGAGTGGAATATTCCCTCTTAAGAGTTAACATTCCTAGTGAAGTCCTCTCAGGGTTAAAAATCATTAAAACAGAGACAGACTATTCTTAGAAGAGGGAAAGAGGCCTTGCATTCTCAATCTGACACCCTCCCAATTCTGCTAGGGACTATTTCCAGAAAGACTTTGCATTGATTCTGTTAAGGAGGGAAAATAGTGGAATACTTCCAGAGAAGAGACCTTGCAGTCTTAGTTAGCCACCTGTTCGATTATAGACTGTGAGAACAGTAGCCTACCTTCTCTTATTTGTTAAGTGCTAAACTAAGAAGATAGTAGAGTTTCTTAGAAGAACTTGCATACTCAGACATTAATTCATTTAACAGAAGATCATTAGAAATCTTCTTCTGATACCCTTGCCATCTAGATGGTGAGGTAATATTTTATGAAAACCTTTTATTTTTCCCTTTGTTTCTGGGTAGATTTTTTTTCACGTAAAGATTGTAATTCTTAACCAATAAGGTTGGAAGAGAGGGTTTATGGAGGGGGGGAATCATACTAGACTATATAATCTTGCTTGACTGTCACCTCGGGGCAGCATGTTGATGTTCATTACCTTTGTGAGACTTAGAGTATGCCCTTTTCTCAAGAAAAGCCAAAATAAATTTTCCTTTTTGCTCTATATTTAAGTGGATTCCTATCCCACATGAAAAAAATAACAGTGTTTTAACACAAACTTCAGTTGCTTAAATCACAACTATTTTTGGAATCTGATGGAATGCTCATATGTCAACTTCATTCAAATATCAGACAGTTTGCAGAATCAATTATACATTTTGCATGTCTCCTCAATTCTATTATCCTTCCAACTCCTCCTGTATATATATATATATATATATATATATATATATATATATATATATATATATATATCCTGAGAAAATGGAAAGAATTAAAGTCAACTATCCTCCAAGAATATATCCCCCAGCACTTAGTCAACTTAGTCAATTTAATCAAAAGAAAAGTTTTTACTAAGTACTTACTATGTGTCAGATACTCTGAGGATACAAAGAAAGACCAAAAAAAAAAAAAGAAAACAAAAAACCCACAACCCCACAATATACATAAAACAAAAAAATAAATAAATACAAAGAATTAAAAACAACCTCTATTCTTTGAATAACAAGGAAAGTACTATTAATAAGGAAAACTGGGAAATATTTTTTGCACAGGCTGAGACTCTATTTCAGATCAAGGAAGCCAAAAGTTAGAGATGAGTAAATGCAGTATCCAGATTAGTAGCAATTACTACACTGAAAATAGAATTTCATGTTCAAGGAACAGAAAGGGAACCAGTGTCACTGGATTGCAAAGTATGGAAGGGAGAAAGGTATGAAGAAGACATGTTATAAAGAGCTTTAAAAGACAAACTGAAAACTTCCTATGTGGTATCACACATAATCTGGAACCTCTAGAATTTATTTCCTAGAAAGAGGAATGATATAATTAGACCTACATTTTTAAGAGACTTCTCTTCTGCCACCATTCAGATACAACCTAATGATGTCCTGAATCTCTGGACTTCTTGAACTCATAAGGATGACCACATTTATCTTTTTTTTGACAGGTATTCATTTTTATTAAGTCATGTAAGGAAAAATCTCTAAAAATTAGTCCAAAATAAGAATCAAATTTAATGAAACCATGTGATTAGGGTTACAAGGAAAGTAGATGAAGGTTTAGGGTAAAAGATACTTTTCCTACCCCACTAGGAATGACTACTTCGCGTAATCTCTGATACGCATCTCTAGGACAATTTAACCACATCAGGGCATCTTTTCCCTCATTATATATTTGTCCCTGCTAAAAATGATGAAGTACATAAGTCTTTATTTGATATTGATGTTAATATCAACTTTTCAATGATACTATCTACAAATATATAATTATTAACTTTTAAAATTCAATTATTGTTACAAACCTATAATGTCAAGCCATTTAAACTCCCAAATGTCTCCTTTCTATCTGTATAATGCAGGAATTGAGATTGCTGCTTATTAACCTCCTATCATTTTTATATGTTGACTCAAATCAGAAGATTTTATATATTTGCTTATTCCATTCACAAAATCAGATTGCAACTCTTCTACATCTACATCTATAGATAGTTCTATAAGTTGCTGAGCTCCAAAAAGAAACAAAACAAAACAAAACTCATCATTTGTGGTGTGGAATATATAGTAATATTTAGTGTTTGAACAAAATTAAATGTTCATTGTTCATTTAATAGTAATCTAAAAGAGAGTTGGTTGGACATATAAGAAGGTATTCAAAAAGGATATGCAAAGAAAACAACTCAAGTAAATTTAACTGAGGTAAGTTCCCTTTGTAAATCATCAACCAAACATCAGGGTAGTCCACGTAGCTCTTTGCAGCTGCTCTATACTTCAGCTACCATTAAAGACACCATGGGGATTTAATTGAGCAACATTTGACTCTTAGAGTACACATCTGCTATCACCTCCTGCAGAGTCCTTTCTTGATTGTCCCTACCTTATGTTATTTTTCTTTTCTTCAGTATTTTTGGATAATGTTTTATATATACATATATATATTATATATAATATATATATATGTTTTTTGATTATCACCCTATTAATTTATTATCCTATTAGAAAATAAGTTGCTTGAGGGCAAGGAGTCTCTCTATCCTTTCCTTTTTCTACTTTTTAGTTTAGTCTATAACTTCAGAACACAGTACAGTGTTTACAAATAATAACTGTTGAATTATATTGAATTTTATCATTGGTTTGGGTATAACAACAGTTTGAAAATCATTAAATTGGTGAGAAAACATTTGGCACCCTTTTCCCTTCCCCTTAAAATACGAGTTAAATAGAGGCTGTGATTATATGAAAAATCTTATTCCTGGGATTATACTGTTTCTAAAGGATACTTTCAAAGAAAGTGTGTGTATTCTTGGATTTGATGTCTCAGCATGCTCTCCTCTGCAAAAACTTGCTAAATGACTTTATAATCCTGTGAAGGGACCCCACAGGGACATGCTTTCTCTTTGACAAGAAATACTGTTTTCTCTGCATTGGGCAATGGAATAGTTACTGCTTTTGACTTTGCTTTTAAAAGGAAGAACAATTGGCAGCTCTGGACAAGTCTACTATTCATGTTAAGTACCAAATAAAATCTTTTGTATGTACTTGAAGTGTCAGCAAGTAGAGAAGAAATGAGAAGCCTAGGAAATATTTGAATGCAGATTTTGGGTTATTTGAACTAATAATGACATTCATTACTAATGAAACTGAAGATATGATTAGCCTTTCTTTGTGAGCCCACACTGCATTTCCTGGCAACCACTAATTCTTTTTCCCAAAAGGTTACATTTACTTTATCAGAAAGAGTTTATCTGACTGTCCAATTCAATTGTAATAAAAAGTAATATATTCTGAATTATTTTAGCCAAATCTGCATGTAGTTTTCTCATGAAAATGGTAATTTCCCAACATCTTGAAGGAAAGACTTTTAATTTAGTTAACAAATGTTAAAAATGAGTGCTCCAGACTGCTGAGATTTTTTTTTCTATCATGATTCTCTTTTCCAGGCTTTTGACTATCCCTTTATGCTTTGAGTCATTTGCAAATTGCCCATGAATTAGAGGGACTTGCTCAGGAATGGTTTGACAAGATTGTCTTTGAGTTGCAGTTTAACAGTCAAGTGCAACTTTCTCCTCGAGACCTTTCATAATCCCCTCCCGCAGTTATTAGTGTTTTCTCTCCCATTTTCTCTACTCCTCTTTCCTTCTTTCTCCCTTCCCTTGCCTTCTCTCTCTCTCTCTCTCTCTCTCTCTCTCTCTCTCTCTCTCTCTCTCTCTCTCATATGTTATTTGTTTTTATTCTATCCATGACATAAACCTCCATCAAACTCCCTGATATATATATATATATATATAATATATATATATATATATCATCAGCACCTTGTAACTAGTAGTTGCTTGATATATATATATAGAGAGAGATGAAATTTATATATATATATATATTCAGTTTCATTTATCTTAGTTGCCATATTTCTTTTAGATTTTGCTGGTTTATGCATATAATATAAAAACAAAATACAAAAATTTTAAAATTGAGTAAAAAATGAAGTCAATATACCTCCTTTTACTTCCCTCTTTTATTTTCATGCAAAAGATCTCTCATAAAGTAGCAATAAAATATAAATATAATATATAAAAAGCAAAATTAAAATATTAAGAAGTAGATTTTGATCTTTCAGTTAAAATCAAATCAATTTCAGAGAACCCAATTTCAGTGTGATCAAAGTTCTGGCATACAACCTGAGCCGCATTAAATATAATTCAGAATTATTAACAAGCACATAAAAGTGTAATGGAACATAGAGAATATTAATATGTTATTTTTTAAGTTATCACATAACAAAAGAGATCATTATGGATAGTTTGTTGGCACTGTTTCTATTTGAGCTTTATATAACAGGGTACACAATAAAGAAAAGGTGTTCAATTTCTTCACAGAATTAAACTGAACAATTTTTTAAAAAGTCATTCTTCCTTACAGAGATAAAAGATATGAAGTGCTTTCATATCAGTCAAGATTTATGTATTGAGGCTTTGCCTTGGATGCTGTAAGTAAAAAACTGCCAAGACTGTAGTTTTTAAAACACCACTTAGTAAAGATTTTTTTGCCCAAGCTTTCTTTTTTTTTAAATAAGACAAGCCTTTATTAGATCAGGAGTATGAAGAAAAGTTTCTAAATTAAATAATAATCTTTTTTAGTTACTTTATGAAAACATTATTTATTTCCACATTACTAGAATAATATTGTAAGAATAAACATAATCCCCCTTCCCCACACAAAAATAGAAAAACATCAAGAAAAATAAAGTAAGAGAAAATTGGGAAAAAAATGTACTTCAGTCTGTGTTCAGATAAAATCAGCTCTGTCTCTGGGATGGATCACATTCTTTACCATAAGTCAGAGAAGTTGCCTCCATATTTTTTCCCACAATTACTATTGCTAATTATATTTCCCTGCATCCATTCCTTCCCAATCCCATTTCCTCTAATCTTTCTCTCCTTTCACTTTGTCCCTCCTCAAAAGTGTGTTGTTATGCTGCAGCCAAGTGGTGCGACTGACAGAGCACCAGTCATGGAGCCAGGAAGATCCAACCCAAATCTTGCCCCAGATACCTAACAACCAGTTATCCATGTGGTCCTTGGCAGGCCACCAAACCCTACCACCTTGCCAAAAAACAATAAAGTGTGTTGTATTTGACTACCTTCTCCCAGAATCTTCCCTCTCCTCTATCACCTTCCTCCCATCCCCTTCCTCTCCATTTTTCTCTAGGCTGAGATAGATTTCTATACCCTATTAAATGAGCCATTTCAGATGAAAATATTCACTCATTCCTCCTCATCTTTGCTCCTTATTCCATTGCAAAAGCTTTTTTCTTGACTCTTTTACATGAAGTATCTTAGTTCATTCTACCTTTCCTTTTCCTTTCTCCCAGTACTGACTGCATCTTTCTATGTTACCTTCGTATTGAGCTCTCTCTCCTGTGCCTTGTCAATATATGCTCCTTCTAACTTCTCTATTGAGATGGTTCATATGAGTTATCAGCATCATATTCCCATGCAGGAATACAACCAGTTCAACATCATTAAATCCCTCATTATTTGTCCTTCTTGTCTACCCTCTCTTTGCTTCACATGAATCCTGTACTTGGAGATCAAACTTTCTGTTCAGCTCTGGTCATTTCAAAAATAACATTTAAAATTCCCCTGTTTCATTGAATGTCCATCTTTTCTTCTGAAAGAGGATTCTCAGTTTTGCTGAGTAGTTGATTATCAAAAGAGCATTCCAAGCTCTTTTGTCTCCCAGAATATCATAATCCAAGCCCTCAATGTAGACACTGATAAATCCTGGTTATTCCTGACTGTAGTGTCACAGTAGTTGAATTGTTTCTGTCTGACTGTTTGTAATATTTACTCTTTGAATTGGGAGTCCTGGAATTTGGCTATAATATTCCTAGGAGTTATTTTTTTGGAATCTCTTTCAGGAGGTGATCAATTGATTCCTTCAATTTCTATTTTGCCCTCTGCTTCTTGGATATCAAGGCAATTTTCCTGTAGTAATTCTTTAAATATTCAATCAAGACTCTTTTCCTGGTAATGACTTTTGGGTAGCTCAATAATTACTAAATTGACTCTCTGGATATGTTTTCCAGATCAGTAGTTTTTCCAATAAGATATTTCACAGTTTCTTCTAATTTTTCATCCTTTTGATTTTGTTTTTATTGTTTCTATATTCCTCACAAAGTCTTGTTTCCCCTGGCTGCATTCCACATTTGAAAGAGCTGTTTTCTTCTTATCTCTTTTTCCATCTGTTCAGTTCTGTTTTTTAAAGTATTCTTCTCCACACTGAACTTTTGCACTGGATTTTTGGTTTGACTAAACTGGTTTTTAACATGCTGTTTTTTCAGAATTTTTTTGTATCTCCTTGACCAAGCTGCTCAATTGGCTTTCATGATTTTCCTGCAGCACTCTCATTTCTCTTCCCAGTTTTTTCTCTACATCCTATACTTAATTTTCAATATCATTTTTACCTCTTTGATAGTCTGAGTCCAATTCCTGATTTTCTTGGAGTCCTTGGATAAAGACGTTTGGACTTTGTCATCTTCTGAGCGTGTCTTCTGATCCTCCAAGGGACCAAAGTAAATGTCTATGGTCAGTTTCTTTTTTTTCTGTTTACTCATTTTCCCAGCTTGTGCCCTGGTTTTGAGTTGCTTCCCAGACTTATGAGTGTTATTGAGACACCCCACAAGAATCTCAGTTCCTTATGAGAGTCTCTAACTGCTCTTATGTTCTGGGATCTGCTCTGTGGATGATCACAAGTGCTCCCTTCTCCCTGGATCTGTGAGGAGGGTCCCTGCTCTAGTTAGGCAATGGGGGGCTTCAGGCTGTGCCTGGGGTCTGAATATAAACAAAGTAGTAGAGTCCTGTCCCAGGGACAGAGGAGAGACCTCGACCTTCTGTGGGCTTAGTAGTCTGGAAACAGCTTCCTGGAAGCTACCTACTGGGTGGTTCCTGGTCTGGACTCCTCCTGGCAGAGGTTTTCCTGCTGATCTTCCAAGTTTTTCTTGGTGATCCCTAGATTGGGAGGTCTGGAAACTGCTTCCATTTCCATGAGCCCTGGTACCTCCAGTGACGCAGGCACCCTGGGGGTTCTTCCTGGAAGACTGGAGCTCCTTCACTCAGGAGTGGTGCAGCCCTGGTGGAAGAAAGCTTTCCCAAGGATCTCCAAGTTGTCTTGGGTTGGAAAATTGTTTCACTGAGACTTTTTTGGGTACTGCCTCTCTAGAATTTAGAGTCATGATTTTAAGGTTTTTTAGAGTATTCTGAAAGAGAGGTGATGGGAAGCTCTTCTTGCCACCATCTTTGTTCCCAAGAATAACTTTTTCTTAAGAATAACTTTCAATAAAGAATATAATATTTTAATCTTTGCTTCTAGTAAGTATCTGCCTATCTTTCAGTTAGGGAAACTAGTTTACTGATTCTATAATTAGGTCATTTTAAGTAGTAAAAGAATAAGGGGTAGCTAGTTAGTACAATGGATAGAGCATTGAACCTGGAGTCAGGAGAATCTGAGTTCAAATCTGGCTCAGACACTTAATAATTACCTTGTTGTGTGACCTTGGCCAAGTCATTTATCACCATTGCCTTGCAAAAAAAGCCAAAAGAAATAAAAAAGGACAACAGCATTGTACCTATCTTTTGAGTCCTTGAAAACTCTCTTTTCCTTCATAGTTCAACCAAGTGCCCTTGCCTGTATACATATATTTGCTCTGAAAGGAGCAAATAAAACTAAAGGAATATATAAGACCTGCTGCTATGACAAACTAAATTGGAATTGTAGAATTCATCTGTTTCTGGTGCACATAAAATTAGAAAGGGCTTTTTTTTAAATAAGAAAAAATATTGCTATTCAAAGAGGCTTCCAGGGAATTAATGACTGGTTTAGGTTAATGGTCATTGACTTCATATTCAGCCCTCAATTAAACCCAGAACTTGAATTATCACTTAATTGACTTTATTTCATTTCATTTTAGCATCTCAAAGTGGCTTTCATGTAAAAAATAATCTTCCTGCCATAGAAAGGTCATCCTTTTCCTTGGGAGGTAGGACCATTTTTTTTTTTTTTGCAGCCCAGTAGTATCACTCTAAGAAAACCAGGGAATGCAAAGGAGATCAGGAAGACCTGAGTCTTCTGGTCTCAGTCACTTATTACCTATAGGCTAGTCTGACATATCCAACCAAATAGGTTCAAAACATAACTTATTATTTTATATCAACAAATCCACCCCATTCAACCAATTTATTTTATTCTTTTCAAAACACCATGGTCTTAATTTTCGCAGTTGCACAATCATAGAGCCATCTTTTATTCTTCCTTCTCCTTATCATCTCTGTCCATAGCACATTAGATGTCATATTTTGTTACATATACTTCTGCAAAATATGTCCAATTCAGTGTGATCCCACCTCATTCTCCTATGTCAGACCCTTATCACCTGTCTTCTGAATTATTGTTATTACCTCCAAATTGGTTTCCGTGTTTCCACTTCCACTTTTTCACTTATTCATCTTCCAATGACTTACTAAAATAATTTTCCTTTAGGCAAAATTCTGCCTTTTTAATCCTTGTGTCATCAGTTTTCTACAGCTTCTGAGATTACTAACATACAGATCCTGAAACTGAAATCTGACCAAGATGGAAGAAGCCAGGAACTTTCTTAAGGTATCCTAGGTTCTCTCAGAAATTCCATTAATCTAGTCTCTTAACAGATTTTGGGGTGATAGAGCCCATAAAAGAGCAGAGTGAAATTTCTTCCAATAAACTCTGTAAGGGGGGGGAGTGTGAGTACACACAGGACAGAAGGGGCAGCTGGTGGCACAGTGGATAGAACACTGATCTTTTAGTCAGAAGGATAAGAATTTGAATCTCTGGTTGTGAGATCTTAGGAAAGTCACCAAACATTAATTGTCTTACATACAGGGCTGTCTTCCATCATCCTGATTGATATTTGGTCCCTGAATCCAGATGACTGGACTCAAATCCAGTTCATGTACTTATCATGACATCATTTCCCTGATGTTGTGGCCTTCTTCAAGAATGAAAGACAACAAAAGACAAACATCATCAATTAGGGCAGAAAACAAAAAGTTCTTGCTCCATTGAGCAACCCCCTGGATTTTCTAACATTGACTGCCCCAGAGAAGTAAGCAAGTTTCTAGGGTTCTCCGCAATGAAGGTCTGCAAGTTAGCCCCTCTCCCAACACATGAACCTTGGTATAGGAGCTAGTAAAAAAAATCCCCAAAATGAATGAGAAAGGTCAGAGAGAAGTAAGATCTATTGAAAATTACCTTCCAGGTAAGGATGGGTAAAAAATTAGCTCAAAAAAGGAAGACAAAAGGGGTGCTTACTGCATGTGAACTTCCAGAGGAAAATATGAATTGATCTCCAGAAAGACTTCCTGTAAGAACTGAAAAGTTATTTTAAAAATCAAATGGAAAAATTGTGAAAAGAAATGCAAGAGAAAAAGAACATCCTGCAACAAAAAGTGACAAAGGAAAATAAATTCTTTTGTGGGAGGATTGGGACATTAATACATTGTTGATGGAGTTGTGAATAGAACCAAACATTCTGGAGAACAATATGGAACTATGCCCAAAGGGCAATTAAACTGTTCATATCCTTTGACCCAGAAATTCCAATTTTAGGCCTATATCCAGAAGAAATCATAAGAAAATGTGAAAAGTCCAACATTTCCAAAATAGTCATAGCAGCTCATTTTTAAGTGGCAAAGAATTGGAAACTGAGGGGATGCCCATCAATTGGGGAATGGTTATACAAGTTATAGTACATAAACACTATGTAATATTATTATTCTATAAGAAACCATAAATGATTAGACTCTAGAGAAGCATGGAATGAGTTGTGGGATCTGATGTTGAGCAAAGAAAGTAGAACCAAGAGAACAACAAACACATTAACAATAACATTGTGAGATGATCAACCCTGATGGAAGCAGCTCTTCTCAGAAGTACAGAGAGCTAGGATAATTGTATTAGACCAGCTATGGACAATACTATCCCCATCCAGAGGAAGAAAAACAAAACAAAACAAAAAGAAAACCCTTAAGAATCTGGTGAATACTACATTCACTTAAAAAAATCTCTTATGTATTTCTTTCCTCTAATCCTAATTCCTACTTCTAAAATGAATAAATCTGTAAGCATGCTTGACCCAAATTTATATGTACAATAATAATCTGACTATTCACAGCTGAAGTAGGAGGGTGGGAAGAGAAGGTGGAAGGAAATTCTGTAACTTAAAAACTATACATGCACTTTATGAATGAATGTTGAAAAACTTTCCTAACACATATTTGGAAAAATGAAGCAATAAAAATGAAAACAAATCCTGTAAAAATGCAATTAGGAAACTGCAAAAAGATAATAGTTTCTTTAAACACATAATTGGTCAAATGAAAAAGAAGATGCAAAAGTTAACTGAAGTGGCAGCTAGGTGGTACAGTGGATAGAGTCAGGGGTACCTGAGTTCAAATCCGACCTCAGACACTTAATAATTACCTAGGTGTATGGCCTTGGACAAGCCACTTAACCCCACTGCCTTGAAAAAAAGAGGAAACCTAACTGAAGCAATTAACTCATTGAAGAATAGGCTGGGGCTAGTTGAAGCTGATGACTCCTTGAGACATCGAGATTCAGTTAAATAAAATCCAAATATTAGGAAAAAATAGGAGAAAATGTAAAATACCTTACTGCTAAAAAAAAAACTGATATGGAGAATAGAACAGAGTAACAAAAAGCTACAATCAAAAAAAAAAGAAAGCTTGGATAGCATTTTTCAGGAAATCATAAAGGAAAACTTACCTGATAACCTGGAAGCAGAAGACAAAATAGTCATTGAAAGAATCTACTAATTACCTCTGGAAAGGGATCCCAAAAATGAAAATTTCATGGAATATTTTAGCCAAATTCCAGAATTATCAGATCAAGGAGAAAATTCTGCATGTGGTTGGAAAGAAGCAATTCAAATTCCAAGGAACCACAATCAGGTTTATCCAGGACCTGGCTATGGCAAAATTAAAGGACCAATGTGAATATGGAATTTTAGAGGGCAAAGAAGCTTGAATTACAATCAAGAATCAACTACTCTGCAAAACTGAACCTACTCCTTCTAGGGAAAAGATGGACATTTAACAAAATAGATGACTTTCAAACTTTCCTGGTGAAAAGTCAGAGCCAACAAGAAATATGATCTTCAAATAGGATATATGCTAAGGTAAAGAGGAGTAAAGAAAAGACTTATTCAATAAGATTAAACTGGTTACATTCCTAATTGGAGGAAAATTCACATAATTTAAGACATACAATTCTATTAGAGGCCTAAGTAAACTTAGACTGAAGGTATATGCATAAGTCGATTTTGATGGTATGATTTTAAAAATTAAGACATTAATAAGGGGAGGAGTTGTAATGAGATAGTTGAAGGGGAGTTCAGAATAGGATTTATTACATGACATATAGAGACATAAAGGGAAAGAAGGGAAATGATAAGTGCTGCTTGAATCTCATTAGATTTTGCCCAAAAGGAGAATAACATATATTCGGTTGGATTTAGAAATTTCTCTTATCCTTCAACTATTAGGAGGGAACAGGAAAGGAAAAGGAAGAAGGGACTAGTAGAAGGGAGGGAAGGAAGATGGTGAAAAGTAAAAGAGGAAGAAAGGGGGGTGACTGATAGAAGGGGGGACAGATTGAGGGAGGAGATATTCAGAAGCAAAACACTGGTAAGAGGAATAGGGTAAAAGGAGGAAAAAAGTACAAAAGGAGGGTAGATAGCATGAAGGGTAATAAAGAGTTAGTAATTTGCCCATCAATTGGGGAATGGCTAACCAAGTTATAGAATATGAACATTATGGAATACTATTATTCTATAAAAAATCCATATATGATCATAATCTAGAGAAGTTTGGAATGAGTTACAAGATCTGATGCTGATTTAAGGGACAGGAAAAGAAAGTGAACATTAAACAACAACATTGTGAGATGAACAACCTTGATGGAAGCAGGTCCTCTCAGCAGTTCAGAGAACTAGGACAACCATATTAGACCAGCTAAGGACTGTTATCTCCATCCAAAGGAAGAAAAACAAACAAACAAAAAAAAAACCCAAAACAACAGTCCTTCAGAATCTGGTGAACACTTTATAAAAAATATCTCATATATCTCTTTTTAGCTTAATCCTAATTGCTCATACCAAATATGACTAATCTACATGTTTATCAAAAATGTGTGTGTTCAATGTTACTTAAACTGATCGTCAATGAGGGGAGGGAGGGTGGAAGAAAATTTTGTAACTAAAAAATGTACATGTGCATATGGATGAATATTTAAAAAAATGAAATGGATGTACTTTTAAAAAAAGGTAGTAATTAAAACTGTGAATGTTAAAGCTATGAACTCTCCCATAAAATGGAAATGAATAGCAGAGTAGATTAAAAACCAGAGTTCTGCAATATGTTATATACAAGAAAGGCACTTCAAGCAAAGAGATATACACAGAGTAATGGTAAAAGACTGGGTAGAATATGCTTCAGTTAAAGTGAAAAGAGTAGGGGTAGCAATCCTTATCTTAGACAAAGAAATTGCAAAAATAGATCTCATTAAAGGGGATAGAGAAGGAACCTATATCCTTCTAAAAAGTACCATGAGCAATAAAATAATTTCATTATATAGCATCCAGATTCTTAATGGAGAAAGTAGACACAACTAAAGGAGACAGTCAGCAAAACTATACTTGTGGGGGGGCCTCAAACTCCCTGTCTCGGAATAAGATAAATCTATCCATTAAATAAAAAAGAAGGATGTTAAAGAGATGAATGGAATATTAGAAAGCCTAGATATGATATACCTCTGGTGAAACTGAATGGGCATAGAAAGGCTTTCTGCACCCCCACCATGGTACATGGCATCTATACCAAAATTGACCCTATATTGGAAAATGAAACACTTTATCGTATTCCCTTAAACTATTCCATATTACAGCCATATTGGAATAGAATATTCTTTGACATATAAGGATGAAGTGAGCTATTATATTAAAAGTACATTATAAACCTTAAAGTGATATTTAATTTTTATTCTTAATTTTTGTTAGCTGCTCATTCATCTTGGCAATCAGCATGCCATAGTCTTTACCTTTTTTGCCCAGGATGCATTCCTTTCTGAACTTGGCCTCTTGAGTGCTTTCCTTCAATAATCTACTTGGGTTTTTCTTCTTATGTGATAACCTCATTTTTTTGTGTTTATCTTTCTCCCCTCCACTGATCTTGTGTTGATTTTATGTGTACACAATCACTAGTCCCTTTAAGATAAAATCTCCTAGACTCTAGGCACAATAATTTTTCCTTTGAGATCACCATTAATAATCAATGAATGAAAGCAATAATCATTTATTTAGAACCCACTATGTGTATGTGTATGTATATATATATATATATATATGTATATATATCAAGCATTGTGCTAATGACAGTGAATGTGCATACAAATAAATAGAAAGACACTTAATAAATGTTTGAATTGAAATTTAGGAAAATTAGAAATAAAGTATTTAAGGGGTGGCTAGGTGGCTTAATGGATAAAGCACTGGCCCTGGAGTCAGGAGTACTTGGGTTCAAATCTGGTCTCAGACACTTAATAATTACCTAGCTGTGTGGCCTTGGGCAAGCCACTTAACCCCATTTGCCTTGGAAAAACCTAAAAACAGACTAATGTATTTTAGAACCAATCTACCTAATGAGGTCAATTTAGAAGACTTCCTTGTATTAGGACATACAATAATTTAAATAAATATTTTACTTTACTGAAATGATTAAACAGCATCAGTGAAAGGTTAAGGGTTCTCATTTCAGTGACATGTACAATAATTCTAAAAAAATTTACTTTATTATATATATATATATATATTTATATATATATTAGGGTTTTTTGCAATATATATATATATATATATATTAGGGTTTTATCCACTACTCCACCTAGCTTCCCATAATTTATAAATTTTTGAAATGAGGACCTTTTACTGTTGTTTTTTAGTCTTTTCAGTTGTGTGTGTCTCTTGTTGACCCTGTTTGAAGCTGTCTTGGCAAAGATCTGGTGTGATTTACCATTTCTTTCTCTAGCTCATTTTACAGATGAGGAAACTAAAATATACTGGGTTAAATGGTTTATTCTTGTTCATATATGTAATAAGTGTCTGATCTTGGATTTGAACTCAGATCTTCTTGATTTCAAGTCCAGTACTCTATCCTCTGTGCTAACTGCTCCATCTTTCAGTGTAATTATACTAAATTAGGAGGCAGTGAGGATGTAAAAAAAATAGCAGATGTTAAACCAGCTTTGAGTTAGATACACAGTTCCCAGATTGGCTGTCTTTTTTTGACTCAGGTAGAATATCATCTTGCAGTTTTTATTTCATTTTTCTTCTTTGATCTAAATAAATCTTTGAAATGTGAAGAGAAAGACATCTGGATTCTTCTTTGACTCTTAATGTTTTGGTTTCATAAATATGCCTCAGGAATTATCAGTGAATTTTTGTAAGCATTACCCGGTGATTGTGTGTATGTTTGTGTATGATCACTCCTCCATGGTAGGAGGGGGAAAATCATTGTTGAAGAGAAAAGCAAAGGAAAATAATTTTTCCTTTTGATAAGAGTAAAGAATGCTTGCATTCTAAAAGAAGTTTAAAACAAAATGAGCACATTATCATATAAGCATATTCCTTTGAGATATCTTCAAACGTCCTGGATATTGAATTTGGCTCTTGACTTAATCCCAGTATTCAATCCAACTTCTTCTAAAAAGCATCAAAAAATGGGAAGAGACCAACAATCTGTTATGATATTATATCTCATGTTTGAAACCAGAAATGCAATATTGTGTCTTGTTTCTAAACTGAGCATAGGGGTTGGAGCTTGGCA
Organism: Macrotis lagotis; assembly: GCF_037893015.1. NCBI lineage: Eukaryota > Metazoa > Chordata > Mammalia > Peramelemorphia > Peramelidae > Macrotis > Macrotis lagotis. The sequence continues at coordinate 80,696,998 of NC_133664.1, read as the reverse complement.
GGAAGAATGAAGTTTAGTGGGTGGGCAGACAGAATACAAAAAATAAACTTGACTACATATGGTTGTGGTGGCAACTTTGTACCAGTAATGTCTTCCTCCCATTATTCACTCATTATATGCTGAAGTGCTTCTCTTCCCTGCCTGTTCAATCCATATGTAAACCAGCAATCATCTCAGCCTCAGAGCAACATTAAAATAGAAGCAAACAATAGGTAGATGAGGGTGCTGAGTTCTGTTCACTTGGAGAAACATTCTTGTTGATGAGGTATGTTAATCTCCCTGCATGGTTGGTAATTAGAATAGCACTTAAATTTTCACCTTAGTAAGAGTTTTCTGAGGGCTTTCAAATATTGTACTATGAGTTTCATTACAAGTATATTATTAAATTTGAATTGGAGTTGCACAGAGTTTAATGGGAGTAGCTTTCAGGGGATTTGGCTTCTGTCTACCTTGCATGGAGTTTTGCTGGTGGTGTTAATCTAACAGCAAAGTTTCTTGAAGAGATGCAGACAGACTACTGGGTAGCATTGCCCTTCCCTATAATTAGAAATGATTCTGATGTGAAGTGATCATTTCAGTAGGACAGAGTAAGCCAGATTTTTCTCTGCACCTCAGTCTCTGGAGAATGTCATATACATTATCCCTGAGACACAGAGAACAAATAAAGGGATAGTATGATATAGTGGGAAAACCAGTGCTTCTGAACTCCAAAGACTTGGGTTCAGATCCTGTGTTTGCAGTATAAATTGCCTTTGATCCTGGGCAAGCAGTTTAATCTCTCTCTAGGTCTCAATTCCTTATCTAAAAAATGAGGAAGGTGGACTAGATAATCAGCTTCTAGTTTTAGATAGATGATCCTATGAATCTCAATGGTATCTGGTCTATCATATGTAAATTTGTTTCTAAACTTTCTTGAACCCCTAGCCAACTTAGATCTTTCCAATTATTTCACCCCTAGTACGTGGGGACTATAGCCAGTCGTTCTGACCAGTCTTGCCACTGGATTCTAATGACTCTAGAGAAGAGAGGGGGGGATGACTACTTTTCACAACTTTGACTCATTGAAAATTAATTTTGCTTGCAAAAAAGATCTCACTGTGTGGGATAAAAATCCACTTAAAAATATAGAGACTCCCCTGAAGAAAAAAGAAAGTTTATTTTGTCTTTTCTTGAGAAAAGGGCACACTCCAAGTCTCACAAAGGTAGTGAAGATCAAGAAGCTGCCCCGAATTGATAGTCAAGCAAGATTATTTGGCCTAACACAATCCCCTCCTCCTTCCTATCATCCCTCTCTGTTGACTCATTGGTTAGACTTCAGATTTAGGTTCTACCTGTGAAAATCTACCCCATCAACAAAGAAAAGAATGAAAGGTTTTCATAAAATATTACCTCACCATCCAGATGGTGAGAATAACCTTCAGGATTATAACTATTTTATTGAAGTAACAGTCTCCTTATCATCAAACAAGAGGAGTCTCATTACTTCATTGGAATGCAAAGTTTTTCTCATGGCAAATCTACTGTTCTCCTGGTTACTATAGTTTTGTCATCAAATAGTTGATTAAAACTGCAAGATCTCTCTGGAAATAATCCATTATTCCCCCCATAACAGAATTGGGAGTGTGCCTAGCTTGGAATGCAAGGCCTCTCTCCCTCTTTCTTATGAGAATAGTCTTTATTATAGTCTGTCTTTGTTTTAATGATTTTTAACCAAGAGAGGACTTCACTAGGAATATTAACTCTTAAGAGGAAATATACCACTCATCAACCCCTGATGCCCTGGGTCCTCTTTGAGAATGAAGACAAACAATAACAACCCTTGTAAAAATATCAAGACAATATAATTATTTAATATTCTAAGAATAAAGATGAGTATACATATTCGTCCAAATTCTTTATGTTAAATGTGGGAAAACAGTCACAAAAAGTTTAAATTCCTACATGTAGTTAGTACTGATCTGGGACTGAAGCAAAATCTCTCTATTCCAAACTGAATATTGAAGTTAAATGACTTCTTGTTGAACACTGGTAAAAACTGGCAGAGCCAGTATTCAATTCCACTTCTCCTGGCTCCCCAGGCAATATTCCTTTCATTATAATAATCAATCTCTCTCTAAAGCTACCAAATATCTTACATGCTGCTTCCTTGGTTCCTTCTATAGGCAGGTTTCAGCCTAGGTGCCTTCTCCTAAAGCATCTAGAATTCCCAGACTGTCTTTCCTATAGAATATTATAGAGGATTTAGTGGATTGTAGGAGCACACTCTCTAGGTACATTCCATCAAGGAATCATCAAGTCATACTTCTTGAGAACATCTGAGACCAGAACATATGAGAACATCTGAGACTTCTAGAGGAACTCACATTTAGGGAACACTTCAGGTGGGGACAGTTCAAACCACTGACCTTGTTGGGTCTCTAATATCTTTGGGTTACATATTGATACTGTTCCCGTCATTACTTGTCTTTGGTTTGGGCCACTGCTTGGTCTCTCTTATTTCATATTTCTTACCAAACATGTTCTTATGAACATGATATTGTGGATCTTACTTGTTTTAAACAATCACTTTTTGGTGGTCCCCAGAAAAAAAGTGTAACATTTTTCTTTAAGTTCTTTAACTCAGAGACCAGAAGCTTTTTTGTTAAAACTCTTTGAAAAGTTAGGACGCTTACACATTTAATGAGGGGTCTTCTTGTTGCTCTGACCCTTTGTAGAATGAATATTTCAGCTCTAGAAAGAGATGGTGTGAAACTCTTTGAACATATTAATAAATTATATGACTTCTGACCAATGCTTTCAAGATTGTCATTATTTTTCAATCAGTATTTACTGGTCATCAAGGGTTACCTCACACAGAGGTCTTCCATTGTAATTTAGCAGTTTCACATATTATCTTTTTGTTTAATTCCTATTGGAAGTCTTGTACTTTCAAACCATTTCTATCTAAGAAATCCACCAGACCTATGAAGGTCTGTCCCATTACAATGTTGGGAATAAACAAAATGTTTAGTTTTACTCATACAACTGAAGTACAAAAGCTATGATCAGGAAAAATAGTCATGGTTTTACTCCCCACTAGCTAAATTCTTTTCCTTTTCTATGACTTTGTGACAAAATGGAGGTTTCCTTGCCAACTTTAATTTCCTTTTAAACCTTTATTTCAAAAAAGCAATCTAGGGTAACCCACAGTGATCATGCGGGAGATATTCATATCATGCAGGACTGATATGAAATTCAATTTGGCATGAACATAATTTTACTTTTCTCAAGTATTTTCACAGCAATTTTGAATTAATAGTTTTAAATATTTCATGTAGCATCTTACTATGTCTAGAATATTAGAACTGTAGGAACTGATCATTTAGTTTTGCCCATTTATGTTGTGGATAAAATAAAAGAAGTCCATCTGAGTATGTTAACCAATGTCTCATAACTTATTCATGGTAGAAGGATTAGAATTCTGGATTCTCACTCCAGTACCCTTTGTCTGTCTAGTACTCTTTCTATATGAAATTGTTTAGATATACATACATATGTAGGTATATTTATGTAGATACATATGTACCCCCACACAATATAGAAACATATATGTATATGATATATGATGCACATATACATATATTTTAAATATATTGAGAAAATGGTTTTGTCTACCTTTGTAAATGAAGGAATAAATAAATGTGATAGGACAGTCATGTGATGCAAAATTTTTGTTGCACAAAAATGCATCTTGCCATTTTCCTTACTGGCTAAGTGGGTAACTGGGCAAGTCATTTAAGCTCCATTTATTCTTGTATTCTTCAGCTATAAAAAGAATTGTTGTGGAGGTAACATGAAATATTTGGAAAACTCTTAGCAGAAGGCCTAGCATTTAGTAGGTAATATTCAAAAGAATATTCCTTTCCCTGTCCCTTGTATAGGGAATCTGATGGGGAAAGGCAATGAAGTTTCATCCTATCCTGGAGAGTGGAGGGACCCAGAGCTCACTATCAGGATCTTCTCAGACATAAGCCAAAATGCTTCATGAAAATAGCACTAGAGTTATATAGGTGCCCTGAATTTCAAAGGGTTGCCTCAGACCAGAACTTTGATGATTGCAGGAGTCACTTTCAACACAGTTGAGTGGGAAAAAGCAAAACAAAAGAAATCTTGACCTCAGTTGAAATTTTGCATCTACCTAGGTGATCTCTGCCAACTCTAAATTCTCTGTAATTTGAACTTCTCAACTGTAAAATGAGATGGTTGAACATGTGATCATCAAAGTCTTTTCATGCTCTGGATCTGTGATCTTATTAGTGAAGACACTGAAAAGGCAATTTAAGACCAGGAGGCGAGATACAGAGTGAGTCTGGGGGATTGATTCTATTTCTGATTCAATCCATTTCCAAAGTCTTCGTCCTTTTCTTGTACAGTCCTGGATCAAGTGTGAGATTTCCTTTCCAGTAAGGCTTATACAGAGGGGGAAGAAAACAATGCAAAATTTGGGAACATGGTTTCTGTCTTTCATTTATTTACCATTTATCTATTTATTATTTTCACTATCAAATTAAATTTGAAATAGCATGGATCTGATGTTACTCACTTGTTTCTTTTGATTTATTTATTTTCCCATTCTGTGAAAATAGTTATGGTTGTTTAATCATGAAAATAAAGCTTGTGATAGAGTGAAAATGAACAGAGTTTCAACAATGAAGGAAAGCTGACCTTACTTAAGTCTTGCCTCTAAAACACAGCTGTTTGACTCAAAACAAGTGACTTAATTTCTGAGAGATACTAGCAGACTTCTAAGACACAAGGGATATGAAAGAGATATGAAAATTTGCTAATTGACATCAGTCCACAAAGTTGACATTTGAAGAATTCTCTTCCATGATGAAATCAAAGGTTCATGTACATACATATACACATTCATTTATACATGGACCCATACATACAAGCACAGTAGAACTTTGTAACAATTTGCTATCACGCAAGTTTGAAAATACCCAGGAATTGAATTTTAGGATTAAAAATCTCAGAATTAGCTTGTAAGTCCCTTAAGGACATATGTCATCTTTTGTTTCTTTTTTGCTTGTTTGTTTTTGGTATATCCAGTGGGCAGCTAGGTGGCACAGTGGATAGAAGACTGGCCTTGGAGTCAGGAGGACCTGGCTTCAAATCCAGTCTCAGACACTTGATGTTAACTTACTGTGTGACCTTGGGCAAGTCCCTAACCTTGATTGCCTCCTCTCCAAGGTCTTGATTCACATCTGGCCACTGGACCCAGATGACTTTGTAGAAGAAAGTGATGCTGGTGACTTGGCACAGCCAACCCCCAATCTAATTTGTATACTTGTCATGGCATTACTTTCCCAATGTCATGGTCTTCTTTGAGAATGAAGGACAAACATCATCATACCCAGTATTAGTACAATGCCTGTCATATAGTAGATATCTAATAAATGTTTATTGAATGAAGCTAACCTAATAATTTTCATATTACAGGTAAATGTTTAAACAGAGAAGCTGATCAATTTTCTTAAGTCACATAAGAAACAAATAGCAGAGCCAGGAATTGAACTTAGGCATTCTATCTTTAATTCTCAGTATTCTTTCTTCTGTGCTTGGACATGGTTTCTGGAATTCTTAGTATATACTGAAAACTTTTATATAAATGTTTACTCTTTAAGAAGAATATTAATTCTGTTCCCCAAGACAACATTAAAGAAGACTTTCTAATTTATGTTCATAATAACAATGAGAAATATATAAGGGTATTGTATAAATATAATATTCCTAATTATGGTCAATCCTCTGGTGCCTGGAATTATGGGGAAATAGGGCATTTTCATTAATCTACTTTTTTGGATTACTATTAAGTTAACATATACACCATTATTGTATGACTATATGTCAAAATTTTAAATATATTTGTCACTAAAACTTTAGTAAGCTTAATTAATTAAATGTTTCTTGATGATTCAGGAGGCACTTCTAAATTATCTGGGGCCTCAGGGTTCTCTTTATGAAAATTCTCCATCATGCACTGTAGATAGGAAGAAGTTCCAATAAATGTAGAATTTTAGGTAATTGGAATCTGAATTAGCTTAAGTCTACTCATACTTAGGGTATATTTTAGATTAGAAAAGTTTTGCCATTGTGTTTTTTAAACAATAATTAGTAATATTGAATGCTTTATGCTTTAACTCTTCCTAAAGAGTTCAAAGTAAACATTTATTATTTTTTAGCATAAATTAAGTTTAGAATAGAGACTGAGAGAGAAAATATTTCTGATTATTTGTGAAAATAGTATCATGTTTCATTTGAGCAAAATTATGCTGAGACCTGAGGTTTTATATGTTTATCTGACTGAAAAGAATATTATTAAAACACTATGCAATAAATATTTTGTCATTAGGAAATTCTGTTTATAAATTTAAATTTTGAAACCATTTACTTTTAGAAATCTATTAGAAAATCTATTCTCTTGCTTTTGTGTAGCTGTAAAATTTGTTCTTTTTTTGTCATCATAAATACTGTTTTCTTCCAAGTACATGTTATAGGATACATTAGTTATTTCCAAATAATAAATATTTTGTACAGCAGAGAAACAATCCATTTTAATAGCTCTCATAAACAGTATCTTCAAAATTTCAATCAGTAAATATTTATTGACTCTCATCAGTTTCTTAGGGACTGTGAATCTGACATGTGCTAATATCAGCAAACCTTTTTTACAAAGCCTTAAGAGCTTTTCACAAGCTCCAGAGGATATGGCCAAAGGAATCTGAAGTAAAATGAGAGTTCATACAGACATTAAATATTCAGTGCAACACTTCTTGAATAGGCAAACAAAAATAAGCCAAGCAGATCCTGAACAATTGGAGAATGGATAAACAATCTGTGTTACATACATGTAAATACATATTTGATATTAATGTTAATGAATAGAAAGCATTCAAATAAACACTGAGAACTATGTGGATTAGTTCAGTGATGTAAACTGAACCAGGAAACAATATATACTCAGTGACTTAGTTCTTGCCTTATAGTTAGCTATATAGACTGCAGTATATTTTTTAATGGAAAGAGTGACATCAGTGACATCAAAAACAAAAATTGAAGCTGATATTTATAATGAGTAAGTTTGATGTTGAAGAAGAGATGATAAATTGAACCTCTCTTCTTTGCAGATTTGAGTGACTATAGTTGTAGCATTGCATATACTCCCAGACTCAGTTAATATGTGGATTATTTGAGTTTTACTATTCTCTCACCACACATTTAAGTTTACTCATTAGTGTTGACTCATTAGCTTAGGGGCTGGATGGGGTAGCGACTGAAAGTGATAGTTTAAAAAATTCATCAATAAAAATTATTCTTTTCTGTTCTGTCAAATAGGTTTCTAGCATCAGATTAAGATTAGTCAGTAGTGGGGAATAGAACAAAATAAGCATAAAAATCCTAAGGGACTAGGAAAAGGCAAAGGAATTTTAAGGTGTAATTACTGTAGGCATGATTTTAAGAAAATTTCATGTAACTGCTTCCAAATAATTGAAATGAGTTGACTTGTCTCCTTCATTAATGACCCATCTGGAAGTCTCAATATGTAAAGATATCACTATGACATTTAGAGGGCTCTGCCACTTAAAAGAAAATCTCCAGCAGATACTATAAAGATTGATAGCATTTTAGTAGAGGTTTAATGAATATCTATGTTTGATATAAAATAGCCCACTTTACTGAATTTTACAGGAACCTATTTCCAAAGAGTTTCCCATAGATTAAGATTTTATGGCCAAAGTAACTCAAAGAGCATCTAACAATGAAAAGCATGAACCAGTGAAGGAAACATCAAACCCAGTGAAGATATAGAAAAGGTTGTTGTCTACAAGAATCTAAAATTATAGTTTATTTTATATTGTAGTGGTGAGGTGTGTGGGGGTCGGTAGGTCTGTGTCTGTATTTCTTTGTGCATATCAGCATTTTGCTACTGTCTGCTTGATATGGTATGGAATTACTGGGAAAAGGTCATTGCAATTAATAATGTGTACATTTTCTTTGTCCTGAGTATTTGTTACCAAAAAGATGAACCCTTTGTTTTAACATTGTGGATAAATCCTTGGCAAAGTGAAAACTTCCTTTGCCTCCAATGTCAATTGCTCATACTGATGGTATATTAGTGAAGATTCTTTCTGTTTCGTTTTGGGTTTTTTTTATTTTGAATTTTTTACAATTTTTCCCCTAATTTTACTTCCTTCCCCTCCCCCCACAGAAGGCAGTCTATTAGTCTTTAAATTGTTTCCACAGTATACATTGATCTAAATTAAATGTGATGAGAGAGAAATCATATCCTTAAGGAAGAAGAATAAAGTATTGAGCCTGATTGTTGAACTAATGGAATGAGCAAGCCCATCAAGGACGGTCATCACCCCCATGTTGCTGCTAGGGTGTACAGTGTTCCTCTGATTCTGCTCATCTCACTCAGCATCAGTCCCTGCAAATCTTTCCAGGCTTCTCTGAATTCCCATCCCTCCTGGCTTCTAATAAAAGAATAATGTCTCATCACATACATATACCACATTTTGTGGTACAGCATTACCCAATTGAAGGACATTTACTTAATTTCCAATTCTTTGCCACCACAAATAGAGCTGTTATGAATATTTTTGTACAAGTGATTTTTTTATACATTACAAAAATATTCTTGTTTAAGAGTAAGTATAATTCCCCTTTCCCCCACAAAAATATAAAAACTTCATGAGGAATAAAGTAAAAGAAAGAAAAAATGTGTTTCAGTCTGTTTTCTGATACCATCAGCTCTGTCTCGGGTGGATCACATTTTTTGTGATAAGTCCATTATAAAAGTTAATTCCATATTTTTCCACTGTTGCTGCTGTTGATTGTAATTCCCTCTATCCATTCCTCCCCACTACCATATATTATATTTTCTCTCTCCTTTCACTCTGTCCCTTTTCTAAAATGTGCTGTCCGGTAGCTGAGTGGTGCAGCAAACTAATCACTGACCCTGGGGCCAAGAGACCCTGAGCACCACCCCTGAGACCCAGCAACTACCTGGCCCCATGGACCTGGACAGACACCCAGTCCCAGTGCCTTGCAAGAAGTAGAAAAGAAAATATGTTATATCTGACTATTCTCTACTATGATCTACCCTCTCCTCTATCACCCACATCCCCACCTTCCCATTTTCCCCTCTTCTCTGCTTTTTACTCTAGATAACTAAACCCTATTGAGTGAGTATGATGTTTCCTCTCTGAGCCATTTCTGATTAAAGTGGAGGTTCCTTCATTCCCCCTCACCTTCCCTCCTTCCATATCATTACAAAAACTCATTGTGAACACACACACACATACTTTTTATATGAAATATCTTAGCCTATTCCACATCTCTTTTCTCTTACTGCCAGTGCATTTCCCTTTTAGCCATTGACTCTATTTTTACAGTATATTATATCTTCAAATTCAGCTCTCTCTTGTGCTTCACCTATAAAAGCTTGTTCTATCTGCTCTATTAAATGAGAAGTTTCCTATGAGTATTATCAATATCATTTTTCTATGCAGGAATACACACAAGTCATCATCATTAAGTCCCTCATATTTTACCCTTCTCTTCCACTCTCTATGCTTCACCAGAGTCCTGTATTTGAAAGTCAAATTTTGTGTTCAGCTCTGGTCGTTTCAACAGGAACATTTGAAATCCCCCTGGTAAATTGTAAGTTCATCTTTTCCCTTAGAAGAGGATGTTCAGTTTTGCTGGGTAGTTGATTCTTGATCGCATTCCAAGCTCTATTGCCTTCCAGAATATTATATTCTAGGCCCTATGAGCCCTTAATGTAGTTGCTGCTAAGTCCTGTGTGATCCTAACTGCAACCCCATGATATCTGAATTGTGTCCTTCTTGTTGCTTGTAATATTTTCTCTTTGACTTGAGGAGTTCTGGAACTTGGCTATAATATTCCTGGGAGTTATTTTTTTTTTTTGGATCTCTTTCTGGGAGAGATTGGTGGATTCTCTCAATTTGTATTTTACCCTCTTGCTTCTAGAATTTTAAGACACTTTTCCCGTAGGATTTCTTTAAAAATGAGGTCAAGGCTCTTTTCCTGATCATGACTTTCAGGTATTCCAATAATTTTTAAATTATCTTTTCTGAATCTGTTTACAGATAAGTTATTTTTTCAATGAGCTGTTTCACATGTTCTTCTAATTTTTCATTCTTTTGGTGTTGAAGTATTGTGTCTTGATTTCTCATAAAGTCATCAGCTTCCTTTAGCTTCATTCTACATCTGAAGGATTTGGTTTCCTCAGAGACCTTTCTTATCTCCTTTTCCATTTCGCCAATTCTGCTTTTTAACCTTTTGAACTGTTTTATCCATTTGACCTATGATGGTTTTTAACTTGTTATTTTTTCTGCAATTTTTTTGAATCTTTTTGACTAAGCTACTGACTTCATTTTCATGTTTTTCCTGTATCTCATTTCTTTTCCTAATTTTTCTTCTATCTCCCTTACTTGATTTTCAAAATCTTTTTTGAACTCTGTCCAACTTTCTTTTTTCTTGGAGTGTTTAGATGCAGAAGCTTGTACTTCTTCATCTTCACATTGAGTATTTTGATCCTTCTTGGGATAATAGGCAATGAATTTCTCAGTGATGCTCCTCTTTTTTTCCTCTGTTTACTCAATTATCCAGCCTGTGCCGGGTTTTGGGGTGCTTCCTGAGTTGTTTTTTAAGGTTTTTGCAAGGCAAATAGGATTAAGTGGCTTTCCCAAGGCCACACAGCTGGGTAATTATTATGTGTCTGAGGCTGGATTTGAACTCAGGTACTCCTGACTACAGGGCCACTGCTCCACTTAACTTCCCCTGCTTCCTGAGTTTTTGAATATTATTGGGACACCCACTTTGAGGTTTTTATGGGGACATCCCACTGGGACCCTTATTCCTCCAAGGTCTTATGTTCTCTTGCCTGTACTTTGACATGTAGATGACTACAGGCACTCCCCTCTGCCCTGGAGCTGTGAAGAGTATCCCTGCTATCCTAGTATGAGGTCAAACTGCAACCTGGATCTGAATGTGGGCAAACAGCAGAGTCCTGCTCCAGGGAGAGCAGAAAGATTTCTGCATTCACTCCTGACCCCCTTGCCATCTGTGGACTGTGCTCTAGTGGTGCAGACTGGTTTTTCTCCATTCTTGCTGCAGATTCTGTAGCCTGTGCTCCTCACTCCACACTCATTCTGGTATAGCAGAGTTCTCTCACCTCCCCTTCAAGCTGTAACCAGTGATCCCTGGGCTCTGCTTTGCTGTGCTGTGCTGAGCTGTGGCTGGGACTTTTTTCCCAAGCCCTGGTCCTAGTGAAACACCTTTCCCACAGAACTTCTAAGTTATCTTGGACTGGGAATGCCTCACTCAGGCTTTATATGGGTTCTGCCCCTGTAAATTTTAGCTAAAGTCATCATTTGATGTCTTTTAGAGTTTTGAGGGGAAGAAGTTTCTTCATGTTGCTATCTTAGCCTTACCTATATTGGTGATGATTCTTTACTAGATCATTTAATCTCAAACTTACCCTTTAAAATGGGGTAACAACTAAAATGACAGGTTTTGGAATCCAAAGAGAAGAAAAGACTACCCATGAACTAAAAATTTGTTTCCTGGATGGCAACCTACATAGGTAGGTAATTGGAACAGGTAGGACTTACTAGAGGGCATGATTGTTTGACTGCCAATAGTTGCAAATGTTTTGCCCATGTATATCTGAAGTCAGTGTAGTACCTTAGGTCTAGAGGAATGCATAGGTGAGATTGTCTCATAGAGATGAAACAGAAGACAACTAGAGAGGGGAGGGAAGGCATTTTGGCTCTTTATAGGATTGCATGTTAATTCTTTGCATTATTATAGAGATATTTTGCTTATTTTATATGAATTCTGTTCTATATTTGAAGCATTTTCAGTCTGGGATGGGGGGGATTATAGAGAAGATGAAGATGTTCTGTTGCTTTTTTTTTCTTTGTTGTGTATGGAAACCTCAACTTGAGTTAGATTATGATGTTCCCATGGGGACAAGTGGGAGTAAAAAGAACCGAATTCTGATGTTTGTAGAGGAAAATATGAATGAGGACACAAGATAAGTAGAGATATTTATTGATAAACCTCAGAATTTTATTTCATCTCTTTAAGTTCAGAGTTTTAGTTTTGAGTTATGGGTTAAAAGAGTTATGCAATATATTTTCACAATCCGATCATCTATCAGTCCAATAGAGAATTCAACAAATTATATTTAAATATTTTTAAGTTCATAAAGATAACATCCTGAAGTGTTAAAAGGTAAAATGCACAATTCTATCTTCATTTCATGGATTCACACCAGGAGTTTTTGCCAATATGCATTTCAGGAAAAGAATTCAGTTGAAAAAAAGGTTCACCTAGAAAAGTGACCTAATAGAGAAGAATTTCAAAAAATGAAATAGTTCTTATCATTTCTTAATTCAGAAATCTTATCTCCTGCTACAGCTTCCTTTCCCAAAACCATAGTCTTTATAATATAAAGTTATGACAATGATCAAAATATAAGGGAAATTTTTTTGTTTTATTTTATTTTGTTTTTAGGTTGTAATTGGAGACAAATAATCATTAGAGTTTAAAAGAGCAAATAGCTTTCATAATTTAAGAATATATTTTTCTCATACAGGGATAAGGAAATCTTTAACGGAAATTTAAATTTACTGAAAATGTACTATACCAATCTGACATAAAGAAGATCATTTTGTAAATAATATCAGTTTCATAAACTGCACTACAAATGTGTTCAAACATGTGAATATTACAAAATATCACACATTTTATATTTGCATATAATAAGCACTTAATAAATATTTGTACAAAAGAATTGGCAGAATATCAGATCAGCTGTTACATAAATTAGAATAACAGTCTATCAAGATAAAGTTAAATTGTTTTATACATTTTACTAAAAATCACAGTTAATTGGCATTCCAGCATATCCACATTATGGTGGTTTTAGATCTTTCTAATGATGACCTCAAGGCATTGAAATATATTCAAGTTCTGTATTGCTTATCAAAAAAAGAGTAAATTTTGTTAATTATAATTTTAATATTATTATATCTCAATTCTAAGAAATTTGCAAATCTATACTTGGTGTACATACTCTCTCCATTAGCTAGAATTGATAAATAGTTGAATGATCATATTCCTTGTCCATGTCCTGCAAAATGTTTTTTGAAATGGAGAATGAAAACAGTGCGAATTCTTTCTCTATATCTATATCATCTATATCTATATCTGTATCTATATCTAATCTATATCTATATCTACATCTATATCTACATCTACATCTACAGCTACAGCTACATCTATATCTACATCCACATCTATATTTATATCTATATCTATATCTATATCTATCTGTATCATCTATATCTATATCTATATAATCTATATCTATATCTATCTATATATAATGATGTTACACACTTTTCTTTCACCCTTCCTTCCCATCCCCCTCTCACTGGTGAATAGTCTAGTAAACATTGTATATGTATATTTGTATTTAAAATGTTTATATATTAGTCATTTTTTTCTGTGAAGAATTAGGACTAAGGAAAAAGAAAGAAAACTATAGGACAGGCAGTAGAAACATAAGAGAAATTTTTAAAAAAAGGGAACACAGTACCCATTCAGATTCTGTGGGTTTGTTTTCCTCTGGATGTGGATGGTGTCCATAACAGATTTTCCAGGTTTATTATAGGTCTCTGAACTATTGAGAGGAGTTGCATCCATCATAGTTGACCAACTCATAATGTTGTTGTTGTTAATGTGTTCAATGTTCTCTTGGTTCTATTTCCTTTCCTCAACATCAGTTCTTATAATTCTTTCCATGCTTCTCTAGAATCTGACCAAACATAGTTTTTTTTTTATAGAACAGTAGTACTTCATAACATACATGTACCAAAACTTGTTCAGCCATTTTCCAATTGATGGGCATCCCCAAAATTTCCAATTCTTTTTTAACTACAAAAAGAGCTGCAATAAGTATTTTAGAAGACATAAGTCTTTTCCCATTTTATGTTTTCTTCTGGATAAAGTACTAGAACTGGTTTTGGTGGGTCAAAGGGTATGATCAATTTTAGTGTTCCTTGGGCATAGTTCTATCTTGCTCTCCAGAATGGTTGAATTATGTACCAACAGTACGTAAGTATCCCAATCATCCCGCAACATTGACTTTTTTCCTTTTAGTCATCTTAGCCATCTGATAGATGTGAAGTGATAGCTCATAGTTTTAATTTTCATTTCTCTAATCAATAATGAGCTGGAGCATTTTATATGAATATATATATATATATATATATATATATATATATCTTTAATTTCATCATTGAAAACTGCCTGTTCATATCCATTGACCATTTATCAATTGGACAATGACCTTATAAATTTGATTTGATTCTCTATGTATTTTAGAATGAGTCCTTGATTAGAAACCCTAAATGTCAAAATTCTTTTCCAGCTTTATTTTCCTTCTAATCTTGATATTATCTTTGTAATTTAATATAGTCAAAATCATCCATTTTGCAATTTATATTGCACTCTATTTCTTGTTTTATCATAAATGTCTCCCCTTTCTGTTGATCTGACAGAGGTTTTCTTGATCTAATAATTGGTCTATGGTATCACAGACAGGATGTCTAAATCCTGTACCCAATTTTGACCTTATTTTAGTTTAGGGTGAGAGAAGTGAGTCTATGTCTTTTTGCCATACTATCTTCAGTTTTCCCAGAAGATTTGTCCACTAGTGAGTAATTATCCCAGAAGCTAAAGTCTTAGTTTTGTCAAACAGAAGATTACTATAGTCATTTACTGCTGTTTCTTTTGAAACTATCCTAATCTACTGTTTTATTAATCCATTTCATAAGCAGTACCAGGCAATTTTGATGACTGCTGCTTTTTAGTATAGTATAGTATAGTATAGTATAGTATAGTATAGTATAGTATAGTATAGTATAGTATGGTATGGTATGGTATGGTATGGTATGGTATGGTATAGTATAGTATAGTATAGTATAGTATAATAGAGTAGAGTAGAGTAGAGTAGAGTAGAGTACCTTAGTATAGTATGGTGTGATTTGGTATGGCATATATAGTATGCTATAATATGGTATGGTATGATATAATATAGTATGATATGGTACAGTATAGTGTAGCATGGCATGGCATGGCATAGTATGGTATGGTATGGTAAAATATAGTATAGTATGGTCTGGGCTAGTCTAGTCTAGTCTAGTGTAATGCAGCTTAGCATAGCACAGCATAACATGGTATAGTATGATATAGTGTGTTATGGTATGGTATGGTATTTTATAATATGGTATAGTATGGTATATGGTATAGTATAGTATAGTTTCCTATAGCTAAACTACCTTCTTTTGCTTTTTTTCATCAGTTATGTTGATTTTCTTGACCTTTTGTTGCTCCAGATGAATTTTGTTACTATTTTTGCTGATTCTTTAAAATAGTGACCTGGTCTTTTGATTGGTATGGTACAAAATAAGTAAGAGAACTTGACTAGAATTGTCATTTTATTATATTAGTTTAATAATAATAATAATGCTTTTTCTTCATTGTCAAAGAAGACCATGACATCAGGGAGGTGATACTATGACAAGCATATGAACTGGATTTGAGGGTGGAGGGCTGTGCTAAATCACCAGACTCACTTTCTCCTCCAGTGCCATCTGAGTTCAGTGGTCAGATATGAGGATGGCTAGAGATGGCCCTGAAAGTGAGGCACTCTGGGTTAAATGACTTAGCCAAAGTCATACAACTAGTAAGTATCAAGTATCTGAAGTGAAATTCAACCTTAGTTCCTCCTGGCTCTAAGGCCAGTGCTCTAGACACTGCACCACCTAGCTGCCCTTATATTAGTTTATTATATATTCAACTACATGCAGGTAAACAGGCATGTGTATATACATATATATATATATATATATAATGGTATATATACATACCATATGCATACATCTGTATCTATCTATCCATACATATATGTATAGACACACACATATCTACATCTATATATGGATATAGATATGCATTTTGTTATTGCTTGAATATAACTTCAAGTAGGTACATATACCTGTATGAGAGTGTGTATAACTTTTAAAATATTTTGGAGCTGAGTGCCTAAATTGATGCTTATAAGCCAAAATTCCATGAAACTGAAAGCAAACACTTCATTGATGGGAAAGATATAGGAATAGAATTTTACCTTTATTAACTAAGGTAGAACTATTGGAACTAAGTCTCAAATATATTCCTTCTGTGACAATTAGTTGGGTTTATGTTGAAAACAAATTTCATATATACTGCTTGAGTTAGATTATATATCTGTCACTGGAGTATTTATCTAAATAATTTTATACAGGTTGATCATCAGATTGTTTGCTATAGAATGAAACTGTTATCTATAACACTTGACAATAATTTGTCTCCTAAGCTAAGATAGAATTCCCTTTGGATTACTGAAGAAAGTATCAACAATAGTAAAATGAGCTTCACTTTTAACCAAGTAGAGAAAAAAAATCAAATCAAAGTGCTTAATTTCAGAGGAAAGACTCAACATGTATGAGTGATAATCTTGAAAAAAAAAAAAGAAAATCACTAATTATTCCAGTTTTCATTCATTCAAATTCTAGTTGAATTCATTTCACTAAATATTCATTAAAAGTCGACCTTTCTCCACTTTTGTGGGATGATCTAGGGGCTCCCTCTAGAACTTCAGATCCTAACCTCCTATGCATCTTATTTAATTACTCTTGCCGATAACTTACAGTAAACCTTTTATGGGATAGCTACTCATTGTTAGAGTGTGCTCATATTATATTTCTTGAAACAGCATAGATGTTAATGGCACACAAATTTTCACAGTCATTTAGCTCCTCAATGTGATGTAATGTAGCTACTTTGTTTTCTAGTTATATTTTTCTCTGATTGTCTCCTTTTAATTCTTCTATGCAATTATTTGTTGTCAGTAGTGTTCCAATGTACTCATACCCATTTGTACTACAGTTGCTTCTTGTGTGATCTGCAGCAATAATTCCTTAGAGATTTTGCCATTCTCTAAATCACAGCCTTAGAATATCAAAATAAGAAAATTAGTATTTAATATTACTTTTTGTTTTGAGGAGATGCTCAGTCATTACAACCACTGCTCTTTCCCAAAGACATTTCAACATATTCTTGTCATTCACTTCTATTCTAAGTTCACTTAACAATTAATATGTCTATCTGAAATATATATTCTGATGGACAAGTTATATAGATTATCCATGGAATTATAAATTTAGACAGTATTTTAATGTATTCCATTTCCTCTATTTGAATAGCTGTGTCAAACTCTTCTGAGTGACTATTATTTCCATTAACAAGGTTCTTCAGTAGCAAAAGTAGGTACCTCTGGAAGACCTTAACTTCTATATAGTATCCCTCTTCTATTTGTATATACTCAGAGAAAGGAGTGAGAATGGTTTGACAAACATACTTTTTTCAATTTTATATATCTTTTTATATTGCATTTTTATATTTTATATCATAAAAAAAATCAAGCAAAAATTAGACCTATGACTTTAACAAATGTACTTGGGAAATATATTGTAGATGAGTTTTTAATGGAAGAATTACCCTTTGACAAAATTTCAGTATTAGAAAAGACCACAGATATGACCACATCATATCCATTCCTCAAATGCAATTTCCTCTAAGATGATGTTTGTCCTTTGCTCTTGAAGAAAACCATGACAAAAGGAAGATATGCCATGACAAATGTGTGATGAATTTGAGTAAGAGGGAGGCTGTGCTAAGTCACCACTCTCACTTTCTCTTCCAGAGAAAGGGTCAGTGGCCAGATATGGATTAGGATGACTGGAGATGGACCTGGATGTGAGGCAATAAGGGTTAAGTAACTTGCCAAGGTCACACATCTAGTATCATATGTCTGAGTCTGTATTCAAACTCCCATCCTCATGACTCCAAGGTTCTATCCATTGTGCCATCTAGCTGCCTAGGTTGAGCCATTTCTGGCCACTGGACCCAGATGTTCTATAGGAGAAAGTGAGGCTGATGATTTAGCTTAGCACTCCATAACTCAAAACCAGTTCATGTACTTGTCATGGTGACATCATGGTCTTCTTTAAAAATTAAGGAAAGTTATTCTTCTCTATAGTATACCTAGCAAGCATATTCTTGAAGGTCTACAGGGAACAGGAAAGTTCTTTTGTACTGAGCTATCTCACTCAACTTTGTGATAATCCTAAATATTATAAATTTTTCCCTTACATAAAACATAAATTTACCTATTGGTATCTTATGAATATTGTTCATACTTCTATTAGTCCCCAAACAAATGATTTTTAAAAAAATCATTTCACTGTAATCTCAGTGTAATTCTCTACTTTCTTTCTGTTGCTTCTCTTTTAATTTGCTCAAGGATTCCACTCATCTTGGAGTCCTATATTCTCAAGCTAAGCATGTAAAATGAGAGAGTCTGTGGGGTAAAAATCCACTTAAAAATATAGAGACTCCTCTGAGCAAAAAAGAAAGTTCATTTTGACTTTTCTCAAGAAAAAGACACACTCCAAATCTCACAAAGGTTGTGAAGATCAAGGAACTGCCCCAAGGTGACAGTTAAGCAAGATTAAATGGCTTAGCATGATTCCACCCTGCCAGCCCCCTCTCTTCCAACCTGATTGTTTAAAGTTTTCAAAGTTACAATCTTTACGTGAAAAAAAATCTACCCAGTAACAAAGAGAAGAATAAAATGTTTTCATAGAATATTCCGTCACCATCCAGATGGTGAAAATATCAGAAGAAGATTTCTAATGGCCTTTTTTGGTCTATCTAAATGAATTAATGTCTGAGTATGCAAGGTCTTCTAAGAAACTCTACTATCTTCTTAGTTTAGTACTTATGATCAAACAAGAGAAGGCAGTCTACTGTTCTCCCAGTCTATCATCAAATAGGTGGTTAATTAAGAATGCAAGGTCTCTTCTCTGGAAATATTCCACTATTTCTCTCCCTAACAGGAAGGTGTCTGGTTGGGAATACAAGGCCTCTTTCTTCTAAGAAAAGTCTAAGAGTAATAGTCTGTCTTTGTTTTAATGATTTTTAACCCTGAGTGGACTTCATGAGGAATATTAACTCTTAAGAGATATTATTCCACTAAATATAGACTGGTAGCTTTTGATATAATTTTTTTTGATTGTAAGTTTTTGATGGTTTACAGTCTACACTATTTTCTAAAGATCTGATATCTCTAATTTTCCCTGTTACTTGAGAATCATTTCCTCATTGCTCTCAAAATTGTGTAGTCTCCCAACTTTTTGGCTTCCTCTACTTGCTTAAATCTAGCTGTGTTTCCTGCCTTTGTCTTCCTTCTTGATATTTCTAATTTCTTGCATTCAATAGCAGGAACTTTTACAATATAGATGTGACAGATTCACCATCATTGATGGAGAAAATAATGTTTAAAGATAAATTTATATCTTCTTTCAATTTTTCAATTATGCCTATCCTTATAGAGTTATTTATAAATTTATTTAATGTGGCTTGCCTCAGTAATGTCTTGCAGAACTTTTGTCATCTAGTTTTTTCCTCTACTTCTGCTTGAAGCTATATTTCTCATAATCTTCCATTATCGTCATATGGTTTTGCAAAGGTATTTTATATTTAAAATTTATGCTGCTCTTGCTTGCTCCATTGAACAAGAATATCAGATATTTACTTCCTGTGAAGGTGATTTTTTTGTCCTTTTTATGTCTTCACTATGGTAATTGTTTTACAGTAGTTAGTCTCTTAGAAATTTCAATATCTGTTCTTTTATCCATTCTCCATTGGTGACCATCAAATAGGTTAAATCGACATTGTTATGAATTATGGAGGCATAATGATTTCTCATTTTTTAATCCAATTTGGTATTAACTCTCATATTGCTTGGAACAAATCAGCATTATGTCTATACACAGTTCATTCAGAAATGAATTCCACATTGGCAAAGCATCAGCTAGCAAGGACTGAATTTTAACCTAGGCCTTATGGATTCCTGATCTAATGCTTCATTCACTGTACCAATCTCTCATCTGTAAAATGGAGATAATAACAAATGTACATTCTCTGGATTTTGTCTTCTATGCCATAGAAATGTCTTCAACCCAAAAGTCTCTAGATACTGCATAACATTTTCGATCCCTAACTTACCCTCTAACTGAGGGTCCCTCTCGGAACCTCAGTTTTTAGGAGGATGCTTAGAGCAATCAAATCTTCATTCCTCTCCAGCGTTTACTCTGAATTGTGGGTTTCATCTAATGCATCCTAGAGTAAGGAAATCTTTATTTACTGTGATTTTTCCTCCTCTCACTCTTAAATGTAAACATGGTGAAGTTATCTATCTTTACTTCTCCTAGAATATGTATTTTCAGTGACTGGAAAATTTAAGCACCTAAAAGATGCTTCTTCATTTTTTAAAATTTAAGTATTTTTATTTATTTTTTTCCAACTACATCAAACATTCATTTCTTTTTTTTTCAGAGGTTTTGAATTTTACAATTTTTCTTCCTCCCTCCCTTCCTTCCCTTTCCCCCGACAGAAAGCAACCTGATAAAAGGTTTAAATTTATAATCTTTTGAATATAGATCTATATTGAACATATTGTGAGAAAAGAATCAGACTCAAACTAAAGAAAGAAAACATTAGAGACAAAAAAAAATACAGATGAGAACTTTTAAAAATTGAAGATAATAAACTTTGGCTTTCATTTCAAGTCCACAGTTCTTCTTTGGATATTGGTAGTATTTTACATCACAAGTCTTTTAAAATTGTCTTTGATTATTGTACCATTGAAGTGAACAAGTCCATCATGGTTGATCATCACCCCATGCTGTTGGTAATGTGTAAAATATTCTTCTGGTTATGCTCATTTCATTCAGCATCAAATACATCCAGATCTTTCCATACTTTTCTGAAATCCCATCCTTCATGATTTCTTATATAACAATGTATTCCATCACATACCTATACCACAAATTGTTTAACCATTCTCCAATTGTAGGTATTCCCTCAATTTTCAATTCTTTGCCTCAACAAAAAGAGCTGCTATGAATATTTTTGTTTGTGTGGAATTTTTTAATGGTCTCATCAGGATAGTGATCCACTAATGGTATTGCTGGATCAGATGGTATGCACATTTTTATTGCCCTTTGAGCATAATTCCAAATTACTCTCCAGAAAGGTTGGATCAGTTTGCAGCTCCAACAACAATGCATTAGTGTTCCAGTTTTCTGACACCCCTTCCAACATTGATCATTTTCCTCTCTAGTCATTTTGGCAATCTGAGAAGTATGAGGTGATCCTCTGAGATGTTTTAATTTGCATTTCTCTAATCAATAATGATTCAGAGCAATTTTATATGACTATAGATAACTTTGATTTTTTTGTCTTTGAATTGCCTTTTGATATCTTTTGACAAATTATCAATTAGAGAATGACTTTTTTTTATAAATTTGATGGAACTCTCCATTTTACAGATGAATCCCATGTCAGAAACATAAGTTGTAAAAATTGTTCCCTGACTTACTACATTCTTATTAATCTTGGTTACAATGGTTTTGCTCATGCAATTTTTTAAAAATTTTCTGTCATCAAAATCATCCAGTTTATTTTCTTATAAAGTTCTCTATCTCTTCTTTGGTCATAAAATGCTTCCCTTTCCAAAGATACACTATTCCTTGTTCTCCTAATTAGTTTATTATAGTAACATTTTTGTATAAGTCCTCTACCCATTTCAATCTTATATTGGTATAGGGTGTGAGATGTTGATTTGTGCCCAATTTCTGCCATACTATCTTCCAGTTTTCCTAGCATTTTTTTAATCAAAAAAGTGAATTTTTAATTCTATAAGCTGGAATCTCTGGGTTTATCAACCCTACATTACTATAGTCATTTACTGCTATCTCTTTTGCACCTAATCTGTACTGCTACTATCCCACCAATCTATTTCTTAGCCAGTACCATACCAATTTGATGATTATAATATTATTTTTGATCCGGTATGGATGGCTAGGTTGCCTTCCTTTGCATTTTTTCATTAATTTCCTTGATATTCTTGTCATTCTTTTACTCCATTTGAATTTAGTTACTATTTTATCTAGTTCAATATAATAATTTTTGGAAGTTTGCTTGATATGGCACTAAAGTAATTTAATTTAGTAAATTTAATTTAGATAAATTTAAAAATTTAATTTTTGCTTTATTAACTCAGCCTGCTTGTGAGCAACTGACATTTTTAAAAGATGTTTCTTGATTTTATTAGTGGTTTTCTGTCTTTTTGGTACAACTAGACTCATAAGAATGAAATGTTACAGAAACTCTGATACATATTATACAAAACTGCCTGTTTGAACTTTGTCAAGTCATTTTATTTGTCTTTATTTAAGCGTTATAATCTGGAGAATGAGAATGCTAAAAGGCACAGGGAGTAGAAAAGTAGTGAGAATAAAACCTCTGGATGGAAAAGGAGTAGTTGTACTACATAGACTATGGAGAGAAGAAAGTGTCAGACAAGAAAGTGAATCAAAAGACCAATACCATAGAATCTATACTCATTACAAATAATGGGCAAATAATTTAATTTTTTCAACCTCATTATATTTTCATTCAAAAGAGGAGGTTTTCAGTATATTATCTCTAAGCTTCCTTTCAACTTTATAACCTATTTTAATGATACATCAAAGATTAAGAGAGTTTCTAAAAAAAAGAAGTTAGTCAACAGTAACAAATGTTATTAAAATTCAAGGGAAAAAGTCTGAGAAACTGTCATAGCATTGGACAAAGGAAAATTCAGTAGTAACTTTGGAGAAGTAAGCTTTAGTAGAATTGGGTATACAGAAAATAGAATTCAGGTGGCTGAAGCATGGCTAGGTATGAGGAAGGAAATATTTTGAATTTTGACACCTTTTTTTAAAAAAATAAGTTTAGTGATCTATGGATGGAGAGATTTAGGTCAACGGAATAAGAGTGACGTAGAATCAAAAAAACTTATATTTTAAGGACAAGAGGTTTCATAACATTTCAGAAAAAGAATGTGTTGGGAAGAAAAGATTGAAGATGAAACAGAATGGGGAGAGGATGATGAGTTGAGCACAGTTCTAGAAGGGACATGAAAAAACTGAATTTATGGGGCTACTAATTCTGTCAAGAAGGAGGTCAGACCTCTTATTTTCTTAGTTTTTAAGAGTTGGAGTAGAAGATATAGAATGCCATGAAGAAGTTTTGAGCTATGTCACATGGGAGCTTAGTGAAAATAACTTTAATATTTTATGATAATTAAAATGTGTCAAGATCATTTAATGAGAGGGTTATTGGAATATAGGTAAAGACGTGGTGAAGAAGAGATAATTTGGAACAACTACTGTGCAGAAATTGAGTATATAAGAAATAAATAAAATTCACCATTAGAGGCAAGACTTCAAATAATGATTTTTTTTAGTGTTTGGCTTTAAGCATGGCTTTGTGACTTTTTCCAAGAAAATAATAAGAAGAAAATAAAAATGTATAAGGTAAGTGATAGGAATGTTAGCAATGATAGGATCACAGATTAGCATGAGTGAGAAACAGAAAAAAAATTACATCATGGATTTAAGTGTATAGAACTATATTTTCTTAAAATAGCTCAAGTGATGAATACTCTGAAAGTAAGGAAGTAAAGTAAGAAAGAGGATATTGGATTTAGAAAAGCAAGATAATAGAGAGTGATAAGATGCTGGTTCAGAATGAATGAGATAATTATCATGTGACAATAATAATAGCTATAATTTATATAATATTTTGAGGTTTGCAAAGTCATTGGCATATTATATCATTTTTTTTCACTAGGAGGTTTGGTACTATTATTATACCCAATTTATAGATGAAGAAAACGAGGTTGGGAGAATTTAATTGAACTGAGTAGGATTACAAAGTAGTAAATTTCTTAGGTGGATTTTGAATTTCTGACTGCAAGTTCAGTGACCTATCAACTCTACCACTTACCTGTCTCTAGCTGGAAGGAGAGGTAGACAACTGATTGTACTCATAAAGGGGGTAGTCTGAGTTTAGAATTTTTGGCATGAGTCACTTTAAAAAGAGAAAACTAAGGGTTTTTTCCCATTCCCAATATTAGGTAAGATGGAATTTATGAGAATTAAGAGAACTGATGGTAAGAGTATTGGAAGGGCCATTAATGTGAATGTAAGAGATGATATCTAATGTTGTTATAGAGTTGTGCACCATAATCCAGGCACTGAAAATATTTGTAAGGGTGGGTTAGCATCCTGGGTTTCTTTAGATAACTGTGACAATGAAATGATCCTGATAAGATATTTTGATGTACTGAACATTAATATAAGTGATATTGTTGAGTGATCATGGCAGAATAATATCTACCTGACAGGAACATCTTGAATAAAGCAATATATGAGATGATGACTGTCAATGTTCTGACCTTGATTTGAAATTTTTAATCCACCCAAATCCTCTTTACATAAATGGACTTATTAATAAAGTAGTCATCCAACCACAAAATTTTCTGATGAATAGGTTGTCTTTAGTTTTTCTGAATTTAGTGACATTCCCTGTGCTGGTGAATGGTTGAAACAGTATGTAAATAAAGGCAACTGAAGGGAGACTTCAGACTATTGCTCCAGCATCTAAGGACAGCACATTGCAACATCCCCTGGAAGGATTCAAGATTGTACAAATCTGTTGACTTCTTGAGGTCTGGGTTTTCTTCCCAGACCATAGGAAAGCAGTGACCACAACCAGGGGCAAGAGCAAAGGTAAATCAATTATTTGAACAGCTAAACAACAATCCCTTTTTTCCTTGAAGTTTTTAATGCCAGACTTATTTATAAATTTTCTAAGCTTACTTGTTACAGCCTTGTTTTATTATCCCAGAGAAATATCCTGCCGTGATGTATTTTCTTTGTTTCACTATTCTCTCCAAAGAAACCAATGTTTATGGAAGATGTGTGAAATTATGAGGGTGAAAGGGGGAGAACAAAACAATAAAAAAGCATTAAACTTGTTAAGATGCTTTTGAAGCATTCAAATTTTAGCCTTGTGTTTGGGAGTGATAATTTATATTCATTTTTTTCTTCAAGAAAACTTTAATATTTATTTTCTCTATAGTGCTGTTTGGATTACTGGACATACAGAGCCATGACAGTCATCAAGCTATTTAAAACAAATAATAATTGCGCTTTTATGAAAATTAAGTAACACTGAAGTTTAACAATGGGGGTGAAATGAATTGCTTACCATTCTTGTTTTGCTCAGACAAAATATAACATTCAATATATCTAGAAGATGCCATAATTCCCCAGGTTACTGAATTAAATATTGAACTTGGCATCTTGGCATTGGAAGAGTGTGGATTCAAATTCTAGCAATAGTCTATTTTGTGATCAAAAAGCTGTCATGTTGTCTTACTTGACAATAAATGATAGACAATAGCCTTGATATCTGTTGGTGAGTCACATTCCTATACCACTGCAAAGGTTCTTCATAATAACATAATGTACAATAAAATAATATAATATATACTTAAAATAAAATTGTTTTTAATTTTTTTAAATTATTTTTGAAGAAGTAAATATTAAATAATAATATGGACATATTTTAGATAGAAATTTTCTAGTACTTTTAAAGTCAAACATAATAAGCTATACCAACAATTATTGAGGGGTATGATATCCAGTTAACAAGTATTTAAGTACTTACTACTTACTAAGCATTTTAATAAGCACTGGAGATTTTTTTTTATTTTTATTTAGGTTGTTCCCCCAAGGAAAATGGGGTTAAGTGGCTTGCCCAAGGCCACACAGCTAGGTTATTATTAAGTGTCTGAGACTGGATTTGAACCCAGGTACTCTTGACTCCAGGGCTTGTGCTTTATCCACTGCGCCACCTAGCTGCCCCAAGCACTGGAGATTTAAAAGAACACAAATAACTACCCTTTAATGGTACATGTATCAATGAGGAGAACCCTTAAATAACTGGAGGAATAACAAGAAAGATCCAAAAAAGAGAATATAATAACTCTGCTATATTTTACTCTAATCAGAACACATCAGGTGTACTTTGTTCAATTCTGGACACCCTCTGCCCAAACAGACTGTGTGAATAGGAATTGTCAATAATAGCCCCATCAGTAAGTTGAAGGTCCATAAGGCCTAAGTTTTTCAAGCCAATTACTAAACATTTTTCAAATATCTACTACATGCCAAACTTAGTTCTAAATTCTGAGAGTACAAAATAAGGTAATAGACATTAGGTACCTTCAAGAAGGTTGCAGTTAATGGGGGAGAAAATTTCAAAACAAATATATACACAATATATGCATAAAGGATATATCAGGAATGATTATAGTGGAAAGACTTGAAAATTAGGAGGAATTGGAGAAAGCTTCTTGTACAAGGTGAGATTTTGTCTGAAACTTTAAGGATGACAGGTAGATCAATGTTCCATCAAGGTTGATCATTTCAAAATGTTGTTGTACATTGTTCTCTTGGTTCTATTCCCTTTGCTCAGCATCAGATCCTGCAACTCATTCCATGTTTTTCTAGAGCCCAACCAATTATGTTTCTTATCAAACAATAATATTCCACAGCATTCATGTACCACAACTTGTTTAGACATTCCCCAATTGATAGGAATCCCCTCAATTTCCAATTATCCACCATGAGAACTGCTATTACTATTTTGGAACATGTGAGATTTTTCCCGTTTTCAAAAATAATTTCTTCTGGCTTTAGGCCTAGAATTGGAATTGCTAGGTCAAAGGGAATGAAATTTTTTATTGCTCTTTGGGCATAGTTCCACAGTTGGATCCGTTTACAACTCCTCCAGCAATGCATCAATGTTCTAATCCTCCAATAACCTCTGCAACATTGATCATTTTCCCTTTTTCTCATCTTGGCCAATCTAATAGGTGTGAGGGATAATTCATTATTGTTTTAATCTGCATTTCTCTAATCAATAATGATCTGGAGCATAGTTTCAAATGATTATATATAGCTTTAATTTCTTCATTTGAAAACTGTCTGTTCATATCCTTTGACCATTTTGTCATTGGGGGATGCCTGTAACCATATAAAGTTGATATAATTCTCTATATATTTTAGAAATGAAACTTTTATCAGAACTCCTGGTTGTGAAGATTGTTTCCCAGCTTTCTGATTCCCTTCTAATTTTGGCAGCATTAATTTTATTAGAGCAATTTTTTAATTTAATATAGTCAAAATCATTCATTTTGCAGTTCGTCATGTACTCTAATTCTTGTTTCGTCATAAATTTATCCCTTTTCAATAGGTATGATAATAATTTCTTGGTCTATTAATTTATCTATGGTGTTTATGTCTAAATATTGTACCCATTTTGATCTTATTTTGTTACAGGGTGTGAGATATCTGTCTTTTCCTACTTTTTGCTATACTATTTTCCAATTTTCCCAACAATTTTTTTTTATCAAATAGTGAGTTCTTATCCCAGAGGCTGATGTTTTGAGGTTTCTCCAATATTAGATTGCTATACTCATTTACTGCAGTTGCTTTTGAATATATCCTAATACATTGATCCATTACTCTATTTCTTAGTCAGTACCAGGCAGTTTTGATGACTGCCACTTTATAGTATGGTTTTAGATCTGGTAGACATGGACCACCTTCTTTATATTTTCTTTCATCAGTTCCCTTGCTATTCTTGAAATTTTGTCATTTGCCAGATGAATTTTTTTTTACTACTTTTTCTAGCTCAGTAAAATAGTTATTTAATTGTTTAATTGGTATGGCACTGAATAAGTAATTTAATTTGGGTAGAATTGTCATTTTATTGTATTAGTGGGACCTAATCATGAGCAATTGACATTTTTCCAATTATTTAGATCTGACTTTATTTGGATGAGACGTGCTTTCTAATTGTGTTCATACAGTTTCTGGGTTTGTCTTGGAAGATAGATTCCCAAGTATTTAATGTTGTCTGGAGTTACTTTAAATGGAATTTCTCTTTCATCTCTTGCTTTTGAGTTTTGCTGTTCATATTGTAGAAATGCTGGTGATTTTTGTTTATTTTATATCCTGCTACTTTGCTGAATTCATTGTTTTAAGGAATTATTAGATGATTTTCTCATATTCTCTAAGTATACCATAATAACATCTGCAAAGAGTGAAAGTTTTACTTCCTCATTGCCAATTTTGCTTCCTTCATTTTCTTTTTCTTCTCTTATTGCTACTGCTAGCATTTCTAACACTACAGTGAATAGTAATGCTGATAATGGACATCCTTGTTTCACCCCTGATTTTATTGAAAATTCCCATTACATATAATATTTGTTGAGGTTTTAGATAGATACCATTTATTATTTTAAGGAAAACACCACTTATTCCTAAACTTTCTAGTGTTTTCAATAGAAATGGATATTGTAATTTACCAAAGGCTTTTTCAGCATCTATTGAGATAATCATTTAGTTTCTAGTGGTTTTGTTATTGATATTGAACCATCCTTGTCTACCTGATATAAATCCTATCTGATCATGGTGTATTATCCTATTAGTAATGAGCTGTACTCTCATTGCTAAGATTTTATTTAAGATTTTTGCTTTAGGGAGACTGGTCTAAAATTTTCATTGTCTGTTTTGGTTCTTCCTGGTTTAGGTATCAGCACCATGTTGGTGACATTAATGGAGTTTGGTAGAAAAGAAATTTTCAAGTTGTAGAATGAACAACAATCTTAAAAACTGAATAGAGATCAAGGAGAATGAGGACTGAAAATAGTCATTAGATTTTGTACTGTTATTATTAATAATTTTGTAAAGAACTGTTTCTCTGAAGTGATGAGATAATAAACCAGATTATAAGGGGCAACAAGAGAGTGAGAAAAAGTGGGGGGACCTGTTGTAGGTAGTTTTTTTAAGGACTTTCTGTATGAAGGGTATATAATCTGTAGGGCGATAATGGGTATGGCATTATTTTGAGGGTGTTTTCATGATATGGAAGAAATGGACATGTTTGTAGGTAGTAGTAAGGGTATCAATAAACAGTGACAGTTTGATAATAAGGGAAAGAGTTAGAGTGATAGAGAGAGCAATTTGCTGGAGGATATATGATAGAATGAGATTGATTGGAAAAATACTGTAATTAGCTTTGGCAAAGAATAAGGCTATGAATTCATGTGAGCTATGAATGAAAGAGGAGAAAGGGACAGAAGGTATCTGAATGATAAAAAGTAAAGTAGTATCATGGTAAATAATCTTGATTTTTTTTCATAAAATATGAGGCAAGGATACCAACTGAGAGGAAGAGGAAGTAGGAGCCTTGGGAAATTTAAAGAAACATGAGAAGATTTGGAAGAGTCCTTGTAGAGAGCAGGATAATGAGTTGATATGAGAAATATGGAAGGATTGTCTAGCAATAGTGAGGTCTAGTTGAAATTATACAAAATAAATTTGATTATATAATTTCCTCTATCTTCATTCAGCAGAAAGTTTGTCAATGCAAAGGTGGTGAATGGTGGAAGTAATCCAAGATTTAACCTAGTCTGAATATAAAGGTTTAGAGATTCAAGAGAGGAGGACATTGTAGAATTGGATTAATTCATGAAGTGGACAAGATAGGGAGAAGACATAATGGTTAGTGAAAGTGAGATGACCTGGGAAAGAATTGAGGGATCAAGAAGAGATTGAAGATCATAGTTTCAAGATAGAATAATATTTAATAAGGGAAATCAGAAGGAAAGATTAAAAAATTCAGAAGATTATGATCATATAAGGGCCTTTCAGAATTGTTCAACATAGGCGGCAAATTTTGAGGTGGCTCAGAATTGTTTAACATAGGTGGCAAATTTTGAGGTGGCTAAGAATTGTTTAACATAGATGGCAAATTTTGAGGTGGCTCAGAATTGTTTAACATAGGTGGCAAATTTTGAGGTGGACAGTAAGATAAAGAATATGACAAGCTTTGTGCATGTGGCTGAAGTTGAATGGAGGAGCACCTCATGCAAGATGACTAGGTTGAGGAGTGGAATAGTTGGGGTTTTAAAGAAAGAGAATCACTATTTTTGATCCCTAGGCATATATCAATATGATAATATGTGGTATATGCCCTTAATATATGGGAAGAAATTGGGGGAGAGAAAACGATCGTGAGCAAGTCATCAAATTCATGAGAAATACCTGAGAATCCGTAAGCAACAGCAACTAGGATTTTGATTGGGTAGTAGATACGGATAACATAAACCTCAAAGGAAAAAAAGTGATGGAGAAAGGAAGAGAAAAATGAAAATATCAAAGGAGAGCAAGGTATATGATTATTCTCCCACTTTGGCCCATGAGTCAAGGAGAATGAGTGAAGGATTAGGCAGTACTATAAAAAGGAGTCTCTGTGATCAGGAATAAGTCACGTTTCAGTAATGGCTAGTAGATGAATAAAGTAGGAGAGGAAAAGGTTTAGGATTAAGGGAAGTGTGCTATCTAGAGAGCAGGTTTTCCAAAAGGCATGGTTGAAGGATGATAGAGTAGAGTGAAGTTGACATTCAGGGTTGAGGGGGTGAGGGTCATGGGAATCAGGTGAGAAGGGACATGTAATGAAGTTTGGATGATGATATTTTTTGTGAGTTTAGAGTTACTGGAATGTGAATGCAAACATGTGAGAATATTCATCATTAAATGGAGAACGACATTCTTGTATCCTTAAAGTATAAGCTAAGCATAAGATGGGAGATCTGAAGTGAAAGGAATGGATTTTTTTTTACAACAAAAGTTGCACTTGGCAGCAAAAGGTTGAAATTACCTTTGTACCAGTGGTGGCTCTGGAGCAGATGAAAGGTCTGAACAGATGCCAAGTAGCCTCGTCAGAAGACAGGCTGTGTGTAGTAGAAGAGGGCAGGTTCAAGGTGCAAAGTCTGAGGTGTTCTCAGCTGAGGAGGTTAATTATTACATTACAGCAAGAAGCAGGGGGCTCCAATTGCAATTGTAACACTCCAAGTCTGTTTCTTAGCAGGTTTTTTCTCGGTGGGGGGGGCATGCTGCAGAGATAGAAGATTCCAGACACTAGCATGCTATCTTAGGTCTTCTTATAACTACTGTACCCTCAAAATACAAAGAAATTGTCATATAATGTGTTATTGTACAAGTTCCTTTGTACCTTGCCATTAACCTTGCAGTTGAAAATTCCTCAAATTGAATTTGATAACCTTGAAAACAGGGACTATCAAGATTTTCCTTATGTCTTTCAGAATTTAAGGTATAAATAAATATGCTTAAAAATAAATTTGTACATGACCACTGACCATTCTGGGTCTCACAATTTTCATCTGAAAATGAATGAGTTGATTACTCAATGCATAAATTACCTCCTTTGTTCTATGAACACAAGTAAAAGTTCTTCTTGGACCAATAGCAAGAAAAATATTGGGATGGATCTTCTTCAGTAAAATAAGGTCTAGATTATTGCCCTTCTTTATTTACAGCTGTAGTTAAAAGTGTAAGATAGAAATCTTGTTCTTTAATATCTCAAAAGGGAAGGACCTAGACTGTCCCCCATCATAAACATTATGTTGGCTGTTTGCTTCCCTAGGGAGTAATTGGGATACCTACCTTCAAAGCAGCAATTTTCTAGAAAATATTCTGCAGTTGGTGAATCCTGCCAACCTGATGAAAACAGCAATAGCATTGACTAATATCAGTGCCTTATATATTTCCTTTCAGAAGTCACTAAAAGACCAAGAGACTCTGTGGAGTAGAGAAAGGCTCAGGGGAATTTGTAGAAAAGCATAAAGGGAAATCTCAGTGTTGGGTGAGTTTAACATCTGGAAAGACTATATTAAAGAGATAATAATGGCTGGGGATGACAAAGCATTTAACATACATTATCTCCTTTGTGTCTTAAAACAACCCTGTGAATAAAAGTGTAAAAGTATTATTATAGGTATTTTACCTATGAGGTAGATGAGACAGGGTGTTGAGTGATGATAGTGGTGATGGGGATGATGGTGTGATAGAGGTTGAGAATTTTCTTTATTTTCATTCTTTTTTGCTTCACAGCACTTTGAGGTATTTTTTTTGGTCCTATTTCCCATCCCTCAACCCATCCTAATCACTTCATCATCCAGTATATATCATCTGAGAAACAAGATCAAAGAAGGGAAGCAAGGAAAAGCAAGAGAGAATGAGTGAAGGCATAATCTTGTTATTCAATCTAACAAGCATTTTCTATGTACCTACAATGTGTAGCACACTGAAATTATTGCTTGGAGTATAAAGACAGTAGTAGTACAGACATTAGTAATACAGTTCCTCAAGACATCATTCTATTGGCATTAAGTTTCTAAAATTGGGTCCATCCTTATTCCCAATGCATCCTCCCTGAAGATAAAGTTAGTATAGATCAAATCAGTAGGAAAAGTAAATTACAGGTTTCAACGATAGTATTACTTTTTTTTCTTTTTAATTTCTGCAAAAGAGCATTGCTTTCATTTCAAATATCTTAACCCTAGATATAAAAAATATCTACAGAAAAATCAGTTCTTCTAATAGGATTCAAAGACAGTTAAACTTTAGATTTCATCTAGTCCAACTCTAATTTTAGAGGAGAGGAAATTTCAGATTAAAAATGTTAAGACCCTTGTCTGGGACCATATATGTATTAAATCACAGAGCTAGGATTCAAACCTCCTGACTCCAAAACCACTAAAATTTTATTATATCATACAATGTCCACTTCTCTGTAGTTTTTTTACCGTCTTGGGGAAGTGAAAATAAAATTAAGGAGCATGTGAATTCTTGCCTTCCAATCTACAATTTCAGAATAAGAATATTTATCTAAAGTTATGTGAGGGGGGAGAGTATTATCTGGCTAATTCATGGTTCACATTATTTTTCAAGGAATTATGGATTTAGCTTGATTCTGCAACCTCCTGAATATGGTTTGAAAGTGGACAGGGATTTATAATATTCTCCTGGTAGCTAGGAGTATTTATATAGATTTGGGATGAGGGGAATATAGGGGGAGGATTATCTTATATTAATGTATGAAAAAATATTTGTTTCTCCACTATGAATTTTTATCCTGGAATGTTATAGTCCCAGAAGTGATTTGTGATGATTCCTCACATAGAGAATATTGGGAAGTGGGTGGAACATGCTATTGGTTCAGAAAGGTCTGGAAATATTAGTCAGTCACTTACTATTTATCAAGTGCCTTCTATGTGCCCGTCCTTATACTAAGTTCAGAGATGAAAAGACAGGTAAGATAGAGTCACTGTCGTCAAGGAAGTCACAATTTAATTTGGGGGACTTGAAAACATCTATTCACAAAGAAATTATATACAGGAGGAATAGAAAATGATCAACTGAGGGAAGATACTAGAGAAAAGAGATTCAGAAAGTTCTCCTCTAGAAAGTGAGATTTTAGCTAGGACTTGAAAGAAGTCAGAGACTAGGAAGGAGAGCACTGTAGTCATGGAAGAGAGCTGGTGAAAACACCACGGTTGTGAGACGAAGCGGTGTGTTCAAGTATTAGCAAGGAGGCCAATGTCACTGCATATGTTAGATTTCTCTGTCTCTCTTCTCTCTGTGTCTGCTTCTGTGTGTGTGTGTGTGTGTGTGTGTGTGTGTGTGTGTGTGTATCTTTGGAGGGGGGGAAGAAACTGTGACATGTAACAAGACTAGAAAGAGGTTGGTGAGAAGGTGCTGGATTGTTAAATTTTTTATCTTAGTTTTTGATCATTCCAACTCCTGAAGTGAGTAGAGAGCAGTAACACATAAATTAGAACCAGATAAGAAATTAAATGTAGGAGGTTTAGATTAGACACTATCCTTTTCCTGATGGTGTTTTGTGTGAAGGAGGGATATATTGCTATTTGTATGGATCTATATTGCTCACACAATACCCATTAAAAAAAAAAGCAATTAACAACTGCAAAAACAAAAGCAACCAGGAGCTGGAGTACCAGGAGGGTAAAATACACAAATACAAGGTCAATGGAGGGAAAGTTCAGGAGAAAATCTTTGGAAATTATAAAAGATAGGGTTCATCTAAATGGTTATTAGGAAAGGGTTTCAAACTGTCACTATTTTTATTAGCTGATCAAGTCCGAGAACCTGAGTTTGCCAAATGAGAGAGTGATTTGAGTCCTTCCGGACTGACATGCCATAATCCTTTGCTGTCCCAATGATCCCAAAGTCTCTGTTATGTCAGCAACCAAAAACTTGGTCAGACATGCTGAATTATAAGAAGAGAGAGAGAGACGTTTGTGCTCTCTGGAGTTGTGAGATAACTAATTATACCCAGATACCCTGACTTGGGGGGCACTCTTCGTTCCTTAATGGAACTGTGACTTGGCTGCTATAAGACAGACTTACTGAGCCAAGGAACACATTCTTAATGAAACTGTGATGAATGCCAGACATCCTTAGACAGCTTTATGGTACTGTGAGGCCAGATATCAAGAATGTCCAAAGCAGATTGCATCTCTCTTCCCTCTACCACCCCAAATTCTTGTGGTCCCTGTCTTATTTCTACAAAATTTTTCCTACTCACTCCATTTTCAGTCTAGTTTCTAACTGAATTCCCATGCATGCAAGGGAGTTTGAGAAAGATAGACAACCACAACCTAACTCTGTTTGTCTTTCTTAAGATTGAAGTCTGAGGTTGATACTATCTAGACCAAGTGTGAAAAAAGTAAAAGTAAAGCACTTGATATTCAATCTGAAGCTGGAGATGTGGCTTCAACCCAACTGCTACTCCTCCATGGAAAACTTGCATCAAAAAACAGATTGTCCAATTCCAAATTCCTTAGCTATGATTCCTTCAGCTAGTAAATCACTGTACCCAGATAGAATTGAATTATTTATGTTTATGTCAGTGCTATGTCAGTAAGGGGAGGGATACCTATAAGAGTGTGGTCTAAATCTCTTCATATTTACATGAATGATAGTCCTTGTGGGTTAACATGATACCAGAATGCACATTGGCATTGTCAGATTTTTTTTTTCATGAGATGAAGGGAGTTAACTCTACAAATGATAAACCAGTGAGCTTGACTTTGGTTCCTATTGAAATTTTAGATTATATTAGTTAGGAGTGATTTGTGAGCAATTAGAAAGAGAGCCATAATGGCATCATCAAGAAAAGATCTTGATAGAAAAAGCGTACTTTACTTTTTTCATTCAGTAAATAGAATGTCCTCATGGGAATGCTATAGAGTGTAGAAAGTAAAGCCAGATTTCAAAAAACTTCCATCAAAAATGATAACACCATCATCATTATCATAACATGATATGAATTTGGGATTTATAATTAAATGGCATATGATATTTAGTTTCTGAACAAAATCTTTATAGGATATAATGATGAACTTAATTTAATAATGAGAAATCTAAAGTCTTCTATTGAAGTTAAACAGAAAATACCTCTAGAATTACAGATTTGGGAGAAGCATCTTGGAATATAATTTGTGTGGCTTGAAAGATCAGTGTGAATCTAGTGCTATAAAGCAGGAAAATAGTTAAGAAACCTCTAGATACTTGAGATGGTCAAAGAAGGGAGGTGATCATTCTATGTACATATCTAGAGCATTGTGTTATATTTATTTATTTATTTTTATTTTTTCAACATTTATCCATATCCTTATGTATATTTTTATATTACAAAATTTCCTTCCACCCTCCCTTCCCACTCCCCTCTCCTCTGTGTGAACAGTCAAGTTAATATTGTACATATGTTTTTCTGATTAACATGTTTACAGATTAATCATTCCCACTATGAGGATTTAGGATTAAGAAAAGAGATACATAAAAGATAATTTTTATAAAGTGTTCATGTTCTAAAAGATTTTTTTAGTTAATTTTTTTACTCTGGATGTGAAAAATAGCCAGTCTAATACAGTTGTTCTAACTCTTTGAACTGCTGAGAGGAGCTGCTTCCATCAAGGTTGATCTTCTCACAATGTTGCTGTTAATGTGTACATTATTCTCTTGGTTCTACTCCCTTCGCTAAGCATCAGATTCTGTAAGTCATTCCATGCTTCTCTAGAGTATGACCATTTATGGTTTCTTAGAGAACAATAATATTCCATATTGTTCTATAGAATTGTTCTATAGAATTAGAAATTGAGGGAATGTTCATCAATTTAGGAATGATTGAACAAATTGTGGTGCATGATTGTAATGGAAAATTATTGAGCTATAAGAAATGACAAATAGGATGATTAAAAAAAACCTAGACAGACATGAACTGATACAAAGTGAAGGGAGCAGAACCAGGAGAACATTGTGTGAAATAACAGCAATGAAGAACTATGAATTAACTTGACTGCTAACTTAATATGTTTTATATTTAATTATAACTTGTTTAGCCATTCCACAATTGATGGGCATCCCCTCAATTTCCAGTTCTTTGCCACTACAAAAAAAAAGAGATGCTATGAATATTTTGGTTGGATTTTTCCCATTTTTTATTTCTTCTGACTATAGGCCTAGAATTGGAATTGCTGGGTCAAAGGATATGAACAGTTTTATTGCTCTTTCAACATAGTTCCCTATTGCTCTCCAGAATGTTTGGATCTGTCCACAAATCTACCAGCAATGCTCAATGTGACAATCCTTTCACAACCTTTCCAACATCAATCATTTTCCCTTTTTCTCATCCTGGCCAATCTGATATGTGTGAAGTGATACCTCAGAGTTATTTTAATTTCCATTTCTCTATTTATATTTTAGATAATATTTTTCCCCAACTACATGTAAAATAATTTTTAACATTGGTTGTTTTTTTTTAAATTTTGAGTTCCAATTTCTATCTCTCCCTTGCTTTCCCCTTCCCTGAGGCAGTAAACAATATGATATATATTATACATGTGAAATCAAGTCAAACATTTCCATATTGTTAATTTTTTGCAAGAAGATTTAAGAAAGAAAGAAGGAAGGAAAGAAAAGCAAAAAATGAAAGCTTCAGATTTTATTCAAAAATATTAGTTCATACTCTCGAGATGGATATAATTGTTCATCATAAGGTCCTTTGAGTTTTTCTTGGATTACTATATTACTGAAAACAGCCAAGTTAATTCAGTTCTTCACTGATATTTTGCAGAATGTTCTCCTGGTTCTGCTCCCTTCACTTTGTATCAGTTCATGTAAGTCTTGGTTTTTTTTTAATTATCCTGTTTGTCATTTCTTACAGAAGAATAATTTTCCATTATAATCATATGACACAACTTGTTCAATCATTCCTAAATGGATGAATATTTCCTCAATTTCTAATTTTTAGCTACCACAAAAAAGAGCTGCCATAAATATTTTTTGTAAATCAGGCTTTTTTTCTCTTTCTTGATATAAGTGCTACTTTAAGAAGGATATTAAAAAAAAACTAGAATTGGGTTAAAGAAGGACTTCCAGGATTGTAGGGACATGAAAGAAGATACTGTATGATAAATGTTTGTAAGAGCTAATCATGAAAAGATTGTGGAAAAGTTGAGTTTGAGAAAATGAGGTAACCCCAAGTATTATGGCACAGAGAGAGAGCATCTGGAGAAAGATGGCAAAGTCTAGAAAACCAAAAGCAGACTTGGGAGGAAAGTGAATGAAATGACAGTTAAAAGGAAGTATCACTCACAGGCACTCCTTAGAAAAACAAAGAAAGAAATAGAGATAGAGGAAAAAATTATATAAAATATTTTATGGATCATTTCTTGCACATATTACAGTACTTATGATAAATATTTGCAAAAATAGTCATTTGATCTTACCAGTATCAATTACTGAGAATGAAATAGTAAAGAAATTTTATGAAGACTTTTTCATGGTAGGAGGCCTGGAATTTAAGTATCCCTGAAAACATAAACCCATGTTCATTGAGAGGGAGTTTCTTAATCCATAAAGCAAAGAGAAAAGAGATAGATTGATATCTATTGTTTCATTGTGAAATTAAAAAGGAACTTTTGTGACATTCTACTAACCTAGACCATCTAGTCTTCAAATCCTTTAAAGCGAATAACATCAACTCTGAAATGCCAGTGAAATGAGGATAGGAAGAAATGTATGGAAAAGTATGTTTGAAGAGAAAGAAATGAAAAAGTCCAAAAACTTGTGTATAATCCAGAAGACTTATGATTCTATAAAGCAAACACAGTCTTTTAAAACATAATAAATTGATAGCTTCTATGAAACTGACTACATTTTAATAGACAGGAAATAACTTGTTAATATGATAATTATCTTTGTTTATCATACAGGTGACTCATCAGAGCTAAGTTCAGACTAAGAAGAAAATATTATTGAGAAAAAAAGATAAGAAATATAATCAAAAGGCTTTAACTCTGAAATTTTATAACATGCTATGGGGAAGAATTAAAAGAAAGAGGACAACAGAAATGAAATTTATATTGATTGTAATAATTTTATCTAGAAGTTACAGCAGAATTGCTACAAAAGAGAATAGAATAGTCCAGAAAGCACTATAGTCAGCAAATATTTGACATATTGCCAAATGGAGAGAGATAGCTGCCAAAGACAACATTGAATATAAATTTGTTAAATCCTAGATAAAATGATGATGAATGGTTATGACCAGTATTATCCCATAAAATAGAGAGAAGCAGTGGAGGGTAAAACTAGCTATAAGATAGCTTGGAAAGCTACTGAACTAAGCAAAACCATTCCAAATGCATTCAGGGATGAAAGCAGAAAGATGACAACAAATAGCAAAAAGAATGGAAAAGATTTGTCTCCCCCAATTCAGAAGTTTTATCCCCAATCTATGATAGTAGAACTGTGCTCTTGAACCCTATTATCCCAGTTCTCAATGTTTTTACATGGAAATGGAAATGATACCTTAAAGCAGAAAGGCAGAAAAGTCAGCTAGAAGTAATGAAGTAAAGAATAGATTCATACCAGGGGCATTGACATGCCAATAAACAAGACTTCTTTAAAAAAAAAGTAAGACAGTTCAGGTACAAAATAATTTTGGATTTTCTAAATATGAATAAAAGGTGCTGTAACAGTAAGTAAAATCCTACATGCCAGATTGCCTTCCATCTATTCAGCATCTTTTGAAGTTTATCTATAAATTAAGGCCATTCTCAAGAAAAGTGCTATTTAATCTTCATTAAAAAATGTTCACTGTTAGAATCATATTACTACCCCACAATTAACTAAGAGTTGGGGGGGAGAAGCACATTTTGTTTAATATTTGTTAGTTATGGGAAAATGATTCAGTAAAACAAAATAATTTTATGGACTCTTTCACTTTAAGTTATCTACCATTCAGGTAAGTGCATTCAGGATCATTTTCAAAATGTAATAAGAAAAAATAATCATTCAGCGATCCTCTGGACATGAGCACCTCAGGGAAGTAAAAGACAGAGATATGTATGTTCCCCACAAATATGCATCATGATGTGGGTGGGGGAGAAGGGGGGGGGAGGTTAAGATGGCAGAATAAAGGCTAAAACTTCCCGAACTCTCTTAAATTTCCCTACAAACAATATTAAAATAACTGATCAATAGGAATTCTAGAATGGTAGAACCAACAAAAGGCCAGAGTGAAACAATTTAGAAGATAACTGGAAATGTTTCTCTTTCTGAGTTAAGTGTGGAACTCATTTTGACAGGGACCATATGGTTAAGACTTCCTTCTGGGCAAGCCTGTAGCGTGCCTCAGGGCATATGTATCTTAGTTTTAGTTTCTATATCTCAGTCTACAGATTATAAAGGGTTTGAACAAATGTCCAGAAGGATTTTATAAGGGACCCTTTGTAGTCACATGGTCCAGGACAGTTCAATTATCCAAACATAGTTGGGATCTTAGTCCTAGGGTAAGCAAGAACACTAGCAGAAATCTGGTTACAATGTGAGAATGGAAGAGATTGTTTGTGGTTACTTGCAGACAACAACACAGGCCAGGAGGACAGTGACCAGCCCTCTCCTCA
Organism: Macrotis lagotis; assembly: GCF_037893015.1. Taxonomy (NCBI): domain Eukaryota; kingdom Metazoa; phylum Chordata; class Mammalia; order Peramelemorphia; family Peramelidae; genus Macrotis; species Macrotis lagotis. The sequence goes on along the minus strand of NC_133664.1, from coordinate 80,656,983 downwards.
GTGTATGTCACCTTGGAAGAATTACACAGTAATAGACCCTTAGAACTAGCTCTGAAAGCAGCGATACAAAATACCTGAAGTTTGGGACAGTTCTTCCTGCACCCTGGCTAAAGAATCCCACAAGCATGGAATTTAAAAGTCAAGGAATAGATGAGAAAATGAGCAGACAAGAAAAAGGAACCTGACCATAGAAAGTCACATTGTGATAGGGAAGATCAAAACTTATAAAAAATGAAGGAAAGCAAAAGGAGCTACATATAAAGCCTCAAAAAAAATCCAAAAGAGCTCAATTTCTTTCCAGCAAATAAGAGGCAAAGAAACAAAATTAGCCTTTAGTTGAATCACTACTCAAAAGTTCCTAGATTTGTTGAATTTTTAGTTCTTCCTGCTGTATTGTGGCAGTGAGAGACCAAGTGAGTTCACATACGGCCCATAGGCCAGATGCTCCCTGACCCTGACAAAAACAGAGAGGATGGAATTGAGGCAATTATGTTGGGATAATCTTTGAGAAAAAAGCATAAAGGTGAAAAAGAAAGATGCACCAGGAGAAGGGAGAATGGAGAAACAGAATGGGAACATTTTTCTCATATGAATGAGATGTACAAGGAAAAGTTTTTATAATGGAAGGGAAATGAGGAGAATCGTAGGCAACGGTTGAACCTAATTCTCCCTGGAATTCATTCAAAAAGAGAAAAGTATAAAAATACTTAGTTGAATATAGAAATGTAATTTTCCCAGTAGAAATGGGAGAGGAGGGGAATAAGTGAGGATAAGATGGTCAAAGGGATGGTAAGTTAAGGGAGGCAGTGGATGAAGCAAAATAGACTTGAGGAGAGATGGGAGAGATAGAAGAGATAGATAAGGAGATGAGAGAGAGAGAGAGAGAGAGAGAGAGAGAGAGAGAGAGAGAGAGAGAGAGAAGAAGAAGAAGAAGAAGAAGAAGAAGAAGGAGGAGGAGGAGGAGGAGGAGGAGGAGGAGGAGGAAGAAGAAGAAGAAGAAGAAGAAGAAGAAGAAGAAGAAGAAGAAGAAGAAGAAGAAGAAAATGGGATGGAGAGAAATATACAAAGAAATATAAACCAATACAACCAAAATTAGAAGTAAAACAAAAAGCTAATGTAAAAAATTATAGCAAGTTGCTCTGTCTGATAAACAAAGAGATAACTCAGTCAATTTACAAAAATAATAAATCATTTGCTAGTTGATAAATTTTCAAAGGATATGAATAGTCAGTTTTCAGGCAAGGTAATCAAGCTCTCTGTTGTCTTATGAAATAATGAAGTCTAAATCATTATGGATATGAGAAGTGCAAATTAAAACATCTCTGAATCACACCCTCCCCTATCAAACTGCCTAATATGACAGAAAATGAAAATAATAAATTTGGCAGGAATGTTGGAAAATTGAGACATTAACATACTGTTGGTGAAGTTTTGAAGTAATCCAACTATTCTGAAGAGCAATTTGGAATTATACCCAAAGGGTATAAAACTATGTATATTCTTTTATTCTAGTAATACCACTATTAGATCTATATCCAAAAAATCTGACCAAAAATATTGAAAGGATCAATTTGTAGAAAAATATTTATAATAGGTCTTTTTGTGGTGGTAAAGAATTGAAAATTAAAGGGATGCCCTTTAATTGGGGGATGACTGAACAATTTATGGTGTATAGTTTTGATGAAATACTTTTTGTGCTATAAGAAATGACAAGCAGGATGCTTTCAGAAAAATCTGGCAAGATTTATATGAACTCATGCAAAGTAAAGTATGCAAACAAGAGAACATTTTACACAATAACCGCACTATTGTATAGTGATTAACTGTAAATTAACTATTCTCAGGAATAATATGATCTAATGAAATATGAAAGTATATTTTAAAAGTTTATTTTTGCACCCCCCTCTTTTTTGTTCTTCTCTTTCATTATCACCTATAACAAATTGATTGAGTTCTCAATGAAGAGAAAGGGTAGAAAGTATTTAGAACTTAAATATTTAAAAAAGAATGCTAAAATAGTTTTTGCATGTGTTTGAAAAAAATATTTTTAAAAAATTCAATGCAAGGTAGAGTCTGGGTTAAAGAATACTATGGCCTCTTAGATAGTAAAGTCAACAAGATTCTCCTCTTTGCCTAAGATATTGTTGATTATAAAAATTCTGAAGAGATATTTGGCCTTCTGGCAGAGGTCTGTTCTCACTTTAGAGCCTGGTTTATCAAGTTCCAAGGGAAAGAACAACTCTATAAAAAATATCTGCTATTCATATAGACATTAATCTCAATGGACTTCCTGTAAGCTTTTCTGGTACAAATAGTGAGCAAATGGAAAATGAACTAATCTGGAGTTAAAATCAAGGGACAGTATAGGATGAATCTCTTTCATTTTCAAAAGCACTTTTACAAACCCCAAGTTAACCATAAGAGCAAAGCCTCATCTTTCTAATACAAATATTTTACTAGTGTTTCTGCTTAGCAGTGTGTGGAAAATTACTGCTTCTCAAGAAATGAAGATGCACAATCCAGAAAGGGTAATGGGATGATGCAATATATAACCAATAATGTGCTCCACAGGAGAGGAAGAATATCATCAAGGAATTGTATGGCACAATGATAAGACAAACTGATTATGTGATGAGCACAAGGGTAGCAACCTTGTAATATCAGAAGAAAGTGTGCAATGTTTATAGGACATTGTGTGAAAAACAGAACATTTTTAGGGAACCACAGTTGATAGAATCTCAATATAGGGAATCATAGATGAGCTTTGATCTGTATCTCTTGAGAGAATTCTGGGATCAATGAGATCAAAGTTTCATTTGACTACTGAGTAACAGTGCTGTCCAAAAATGGAGTTGGTCATCTTAGGAAGTAGTGGGTCCCCTTTAATTGGAGGGTCTTCAAGAAGACTCTGAATGAATGAATGACCTCTTGGTAGAGAAATTGGAGAAGGAACTTCTGTTCAGGCAATGGCTAAACTGTGTGACCTCTGAGGTGTCTTTCATTTTTGAAAATTTGTGATTTCTTGTGAATATTAATACTTCTGTAATTTTGAGTCTTTTCTCATTATTTCATATATTTTTGTGATTAATAATAAAATATTGGTTGTTGCTTCTCTGGGTTATTATTATATGTATGTTCATGTATGTGTTATAATGCCTGAAGGAGGGTTATGGCTTTATTTGATTGAGTAAGAATGAAGAACAAAAAAAAAATTAGCCTTTCTTCATTTCTCTACCAGGCAAAATTTGAGTGGCTGGGAAAGAAGGGTAGGAGGAGCTGAGGGTTTGGGTCAACAAGAAGCCAGTAGGTCAAATGAATATGCTTATTGGGAGAAGCAAAGTGAGATTCAGAACTATAGCAGGTATCTGATAATTGATACTCTCTGAAAGCTCTTTATTATTTATTTGTTTTGGTTTTTATGGTTGACCTGAACTTTTACATTCATCCAAATGCAAATAGGACCACAATTTCCTTGCCAACAGGGGCCATGATGATATTGTTTTCTGTATAAAACTTTCAATCCCCCAGTACCAATAAAGGACATATCTCATTATATTGATGAGTAAACAAGGGATTCGATAACAAAAAGACAATTTTCTCTCAGTTTTCCAGTTTGGAGGAAAATCCTTTAAATCAGCAGAAATGTCTGGAGTTAAAGTATGAAGGATAGGACCATAATAATCAAGCAAAAGATCAGAATCCCCTAAAGCTGTAGCCAGATGACATTGTTTATAGCAGTCCACCTGTGCCAATAGAACTCCCATTCACAAAGAATTTAAACAGTCAAATGAAAGGACATATGATGGCAAGAATACCCCAGGAAATAGTCCTATAAGTTTAACTGTCCACATAATTGAGTCAAATGTCTTTATGTGACAGATGAGTAAATAGAAGTTCAGAGAAGTTGACTAGAGTCAGGCTGATTCTGCTTCTTCCTAGTCTAATATAGTTTTCACTATGATTTATCTCATGTGTCTCATTCAAAGAGGGAAATCTCTAAATCCCTGTCCAGATCATAATTTACAGTATATAGGCCTCACAAGTAGCCATCATGCTTGAGTCATTTTAGTCAAAATTGGTCTCAGGACTGATTAAAAAAAGGTAATCCCTAAATATCATGTGTTTATTATACATTTGAAAGGAAATGAGTAACTCATTTCCTATGTGGCTAATAATTATAGTTTTTTTGCCCAGCTAATTCAAACTGATGCATCTCTCAAAAGTCAGTTATTTTTATAATGCTTGTGTGTTTCATATTAAAACTAACATTCACCTTTTTGCATTTTTGTAGAGCAAAGTTACTCAAATGGGAAAAAGTTTGACTTCTAGTATTCAAGTTGATTACTATGATTAAAACTTATTAAAAATAATGTTACTTTAAACCATAAGAACAACCATTCTACACATTTTATCTAGCTAACAGGAGGAGTGAGACAAATGTCCTGAGACCTTATAAGTTTGATGAATAGGGCAAGTTTGTAAAGTGAGTAAATGAAAGAAAAACTAGGGTGCTAATCTCATCTTTTCACTATTTGACTGCAAATGGAGGAATTTCTGGAGAATTATCAGCAACTTACTTCTTACTGCAAATTATTCCTAGTTCTGGGAAACTCTCTGGAAACTAAGGCTGTCTTTTCTGATTCAATTGCAATTCAAATTCAGAACCAGCACCAAAATCACTTTCCCCCAAATAACTCCTATCTAAAAGAGCTTCTGATGATCTTTCTCTTTACTTCTTGATTTAGTTCATTATCTTATCTATTTTAATAGCTGTCTCTTCAACTAGATGAGAAAACGTTGGGGGCGGGGAAGGAGTCCTTTTTTATTTCTCTTCTAATTTCTAGCAAATATTTCTTATAGCTATAATTTTTATAGTGCTTATTTAGAGTGAGTATTATGAACTAGTCACTGTGCTAACATGTTTATAATTCATTTCTCATTTGATTCTCACAACAACCCAGAAAGATAATTACTCTTCTTTCTTTTGGGGGGGGGGACTTTTATTTAAGGGGCAATAGGGTTAAATGACTTGCACAAGGTCACATAACTAGGCACTTATTAATAGCCTGAAACCCCATTTGAACTCAGGTCCGCCTGACTCCAGGGCTGGTGCTCTATCCACTGCACCACCCAGCTGCCCCAAGATAAATATTCTTATTTTTATCTTTTTATTAAGTGACTTGCCCAGTGTCACACAGTTAGCAGGTGTCTGAGGTCAGATTGAACTTCTATCTTCCTGACTCCTGGCCAGTTGCTCTTTCTACTGCATTGCTTCCCTACATATGTTCTCACACTTTGTTTGATGATAGCTTGGGAGGAAGTAGAACATTAATTTGGAGTAAAAGGTCCAGGGTGAATCTCAGCTTCCTTACTAATTACTTGAATAACCATGACCAAAATACTTAATCATTATTGAGTTTCAGTTTTCTCATTCAAGTAAAATAAGAAACTTGGGTCTGATAACTACTAGTGTTCCTCATAGTTATTAATCTATAATCTTGTGACATGGCACATAAGAAATTATTTTCATTTTTAGTGTCAAATGCCTATTTGTACAAACATATTTGCTCATGTTTTATTTATTTAAAGAAAAAAGTAAGAGCCATGCTTTACTATATTGAGAAGGAAAATAATTCTATTCCAAAGACAAGTACAAAATTGGAAATTTGGAAATAGGGCTTCAACTGCTGCATATTGAATTTTATCATTCTAAATGCAAACTTTTACTGCCTCCTGATCTAGTTATTCATAATTATCAGTTTTTTCCTTGAAAACTTTTATTCCATCTATTCCCTTGTTTCCTATTCTCTTCCCTCTCTAAATCATTTTCCCCAAAGCTGCCCAAAAAATTGCTATAGCACTGGCTTAACCATATCACTCCATTACTCCAACATCACTAGAGGGTACCCATTATCTACTTTAAAGCAGGAAAACAAAATAAAACAAAAACCTTTTATATTTGTTGGAATCATAATTTTCTAATCTCTTTAAAAATCTTCCAAATGAATACTCTAAGTGGGTGTTGAATCCATTTGCTCTTTTTAAAAGAAATTTGATTTTGGGGTAGTTTGCAAAAAGTATTGATGGAGATTCGTATTTTACTTTCTAAACTTCAATCAACATTTTTTGCATAATTGGTGGAGAAGTTAGAAAATATGAATATAATAATGTTTTTCAAAGGATTTCCAATGATGCATGTTTCCATTTATTTCTATGTATCTATCTGAGGTATTTTTTCCCTATCCATTTCGATCACTTTGGCCAAGAATATCCCTAGAACTAAGCCTTTGAATCACTATCACAAACCAAGAAAATATTTGCAAAAACAGTGAAGCTTATTCATTCTCACTAAAATTATTAAAAAAATATATATATATATATAGAATATTGAGGACAGAAGGTTTAGTTTTGTTTGTTTCAATCTAAAATAGCATTCTCTTTTTCTCATTTAAAAAAAAACATTTTATGAAATAGGACTAGACCCATAATTTTTTCAGAATGTAGTATCCTGTCAAGAAATTCCATTAACCTATGAATATGGATTCCTTTTCTACAATATAAGCTTTCCTTATTTATTTATTATTCCATATTAAAGGAGTGGAGATTTTGGAATATGGCATTGTGAAAGGCAAATTATTTAGAATTACAAAAAATGATTTATCCATCTTCAAGAGAAGAAAAAGGAATATTCAAGAAAATAGAGGACTTTTAATTATTTCTGATGAAAGGATTAGAACTGACTAGAAAATTTGACATCCAAACATAAGACTCAAGCACAAAAAAATTAAACATGAAACATAAATCATAAATCAATCAAGATTAAATTGGAGGGGCAGCTAGGTGGTGCAGTGGATAGGGCACCGGCCCTGGAGTCAGGAGTACCAGGGTTCAAATCCGGCCTCAGACATTTAATGATTACCTAGCTATGTGGCCTTGGGCAAGCTACTTAACCCCATTTGCCTTGCAAAAACCTAAAAAAAAAAAAGATTAAATTGGAGATGACTATAGATGTAACTCCTAAGACCTTTATCTTTATTAAGGCAGTTAGAAGGAATCTGAATAGAGAGAGATATATGGGTGTGACTTTATTATGTTGAGAAGATCTCAACAAAATTAAGAGGTAAGAAGGATGCATTGAGAGAGTGAAAAAAGGAAGAGGAAAATAGAGAAAAGTACATCACAAAAATAGGGGCACAAAAGGAAGAGTTATTAAAGTGCAGGAAATAGGAGGCAAAGGGGAAGATGGGTGTGATAAAAGGGAGGCAATGTTCAGAAACAAAACTATGTTAGAAAGAAACAGGGTGAAAAGGGAGAAACAAGATTGCACATAAGAAAATAGAATGTATGGAATTTATGATTCACAGGAATCATAAATGTGAATGGGATGACCTGTCACTCATAAAATGGAATTGTATAGAAGAATTGATTAGAAATTAATTCCAACAATATGTTAACAGAGTTATTTGAAACACAGCTAAAGTAAGGGATTCGATCAGAATCTATTATGTTTCAACTAAAATTTTAAAAAAAGACAGGAATGACAATCTTGATCTAAGATAAAGCAAAAAGAAAAATATCTACCTAAATTAAAAGATAAAACCAATGAAATTGCATTTTGATAAAAGTTACTTTTCCCAATGAAGCGATGTTTAATAAAAAAAGAAATTACTGGATGTTTCACTGATAAAGGCCTAAGTTTTTAAATATATAAATAACTGAGCTAAATTTGTAAAATTTGTAAATATATAAATAACAGAGTCAAATTTGTAAAAATAAGAGCCATTCCTTAACTGATAAGTGACTGGAGGATATGAATAGATATCTTTCAGAGGAAGATACAAAATTGTCTATAGCCATATAGTCATATTAAGAAATGCCCTAATAACTTTTCACTGGGGAAATGCAAATTAGAGTAGGTCTCAGATAATGTTACACTTATCAGAACTAAAAAAATTATAGGGGATATGGAAAAATGAATATTTTAAAGAATCTGAACTGTTCCAACACCTCTGAGAAGAGGTTTGGAACTATGCAAAAGGGATAATAGTTATACATGCCCTGAGTAATGTCACTGCTAACTCTAAAACCCAAAGAGAGAGAAGAAATTTTTAGTGACTCTTTTTTTGCAGTGGCAAGTAAATTAGAAATGAAGGGATGTCTATTACTTAGAGAACAACTGAATAAGATATGATATATGAATTTGTTGGAAGACTATTGCATTTTATCAAATGATGATGGAAATGGTTTCAAAAAACATATAGGAAGACTTATTGTGACCTAATGCTAGGTAAAGAAAAGATAATCAGAAGGTCATTGTGCACAATAATAACCAAATTGTAATGATGATCAACCATAGAAAACTTAGCTACTCTTATAGATTCAATGGTCAAAGACAATTGTGAAGGATTCTTGATGAAGGATAGTATTCTGTTCCAGAAAGAGAACTGATGAACTCTGAGTGCAAGTTGAAGTATGGTTTTTTATTTTATTTGTATTTTTTTTGTAATTGACTAATGTGAAAATATGCTTTGCTTGATTTCACATGTATAACATATTACTTGCTTTCTCAGTGGATGAGGGAGGGTTGGAAGGACATAGATAATTTGGAACTCAAAAAAATGTTAAAACTTTCAAAAGTTAAAAAGATAAATGAAAGTGGGGACTTCATTTTTTTGTCTTTGCATCCCTTGTACTTATAATGGAATATTTTACATAGAAAATATTAATATATGTTTGTTGAATTACTTCCTAAACATCATAGGGCTGTTATTGGTTCATGGGAAAGCTATACAGAGGTTAGAGTCATTATAAATCACAGTAAAACCTTCTTTCTTTACTCTGTCCCAAATAAGGGTGCAACTCCTTTGGAGATGTACTAAAGATATGGGGCAGGAACTTTCTGTAAGACATAGGTAATCCTTTTCTATACCAACCATGACTCTGGGCAGATGAAATCACTCTGCAGATATGTAAGATTTGGCAAAGATGACGCAGCTCTATTTCTATATGAAAAGGGAATTCAGTATTCTTATCTATACCTTGGAAGCTGTATATTTATAGACTGTGGATGGTTACCCAAGGTATGCATGGCTCTTTGGGCATTTTTGCATATGATCTGTCTTTAAATAGTACTTGATATTAATTAATGAATGGAACTTTTCCTCTTGAATATGAGTTGATATTTTGGCACTAGTGCTATGCTGTGTGGTAGAGACAGTTTTACAAAGTGAATGAAAATCTTGGATTTGGGGTCGAGAAGACCTTGGTTCAAAATATTGTCTTTGGAAGATGATATTTATGAAATGATGGAGAGAAATTACTTAACCTCTCTGGGTCTCAGTTTCCTCATCTGTAAAATGTGCATGATAATACTTTCAGTATCTACTTTACCAGACTGGAGTGTAGTTCAAATAATGAGTTTACTTTTTTAAGGGTTTCTTTTTTAAGAGTAGTAACACCTCTGTCTCCAGACTACTAGTAATTAATATATGTCCTAGGCCCAGGGGGAAAAAAAAACAAGAAAAGGTAGGCATGAACTTTGTATCACATAAATGGGTTAAGATAGCTGGAAAAGGGCAGAACGAGAGCAGGAATGGAGTTTTGCAAATATTTAGTACTTTTTGAGAATATATTGTATCAGGAGTAGAGAAAGCGAAGCAAATATAAATGAGGACAATTTACTGTAGATGATTAGACCCCAGATGTGATGGTCAAGAAAAAGGGAGAAAAGTATTTTACCATTTAGCACAGTGTGTTCCCCTGACCCAGGACATTGGATTTCTGGGCATCTTCTTTGGTTTCTAAAGTCCCTTTTAACTCCCCTAAGGCAAGTGGCTACAATTCTATGTTGGTCTGAGTTTAACTTTGTTTTTTTGCACACTTTTTCAACTGTAATTGGTTTTATGGTGTGAATGCCACTCAAAATTGCACAATATCAATTTTTAACATTCTTGTCATAGATTATCACCAGTTGTCAATTGGAAGCAAGACTACATTATCAACTTTCAAGTCTCTGAACTGCTGGAAAGTTCCCTTCTCTGAACTCATTCTCATTTTGTCCCATGTCCCCTAAAGAGCTGATCTAAATTAAAACTTTCCATGGTCTGCAGAAACAACTCTGCTTAGATCACCTCTCTAGGGCAAAGACGAGAAGAGAATGAGTCTTGTTGTATTCCAGTTAACTCGTATATAAAGCACAGATAATGGTAATAATAAAAATTCTCTCCTGAGAGGAAGGAGATATATTTGTTCAGTGTAATCAAGGATAAAGTGCATTTTTAGAGACTCAAGTTTTTACCTACCTTTTGGAAGAGTTTAATAAAGTATAATATACTGTCATAACTTCATTGAGTCTGATAATCTCCTGTAAGCAATGTCAATAAACAAGACTTTTCTTTGTTCATTTTTCATACACTTTCAATTTTAGCATCATACCTCTTGATAATGTGATATTATCTATTAGATTATATTTGTAAGATACTCCTTACTTCTGCCTTGAAGTTATCTTATTCTATCCCCCACTTACCTCTCCCCAGCACAGCAAATGTCTACCTCTGCCTTATTCTACAAAATGAAATATTTTCCTCCTTTTTTCATTAGACCTCTTCTTATGAAATATATCATAGTCTACTTTATATTATAATTTTATTTATTGTTCTTCATATTGCCTATTAGTATATATGCTTTCTGAGTCTAGAATTTATATTTGAGTCATCTCTATATATCTACTAACTATAAGAATATTTATACATTATAGGCAATTCAATTATAAAAAGGATTGAGTTCTAGGACTGGCATTAGAAAGGCTGTATTCAAATCTGGTCTCAGACACTTACTAGTTGTTCAGCTTGTTAAGGTCCCTTGCCTTTTGCTTACCTCAGTTTTTTGTAATGTAAATGAGAATACTCAAGTTGAAATATGGCCTTAGATATTTACTTTGAGACATGAACAAGTCACCACTTCTCTTTGCCTCAGTTTCCTCATCTGTTCAATGAAGATAATGATACCTCCTGGGATTGTAGTAAAGATAGAATGAAATAATAATGGTAAGTTTCTTTATAAACCTTAAGATTCTATAGAAATGCTGGCTCTAATTAGCATTATAGATACTAAATATAACTTGAATAGAATCACAGGATCCAAAATCTTGAATAGAGTCTTGTCTAGAATTATAGTAACCAAAATTTCTCATAAAGTTTCTATTAATTTCACTAAATGCTTATTAAGCATCATAATTATACAATTAGAAATATACAATAGGAATATGTATATAGAAAGAGGCTGTGGAAGATAAAGGAAGATTAGTTAAGATGAAATCCCTGCCCTTATAGTCCAATATGTATATATGACACATAAGCAATTATTATATAAAAATTCTAGATGAAACATGCATGAAAGAACTGCAAAATAAAATATTGCTGTGTGCGCTGCCTGTTACGGGAGAATCAGGAAGGAACCCAGAGAAAAGGAACAAGGGTGACTATCGCATGAAGGGGAAAGGGAAATAAAGTGGGAGAGAATGCCACAGTGCAAGATTTTGTGTTTGTTTGTGTGTGTGTGTGTGTGTATAGCTATTTGTGTGGCAATAATTATTTCTTTTTGACAAAAGTGTTGAGGTTTCTTTTTTGACATTTACTGACCTTGTGATTCTGACCTATTTACTTAACCTTTCAGTATTCTAAAAAACTTTTTATAACTATCAACTGTGACAAAAACTTTCATCTTCACACTTTCATCTCCCCCGAGATACCTTCACTGATGAAATCACAAGTTCAGTTTCTATTCCTACTATTATTCCAAAGAATCTTAAAGTTGGCATGCTCTAATGAAGATAATGTTTGATTTGGGATCAGGAGCAATCTGGGCTTGGATTCCAAATATAGCACTAACTCTATAATCATTGGTGACTTTCTTAAGATATCTGAGTTCTGGGGCAGCTAGGTGGCACAGTGAATAGAGCACCAGCCTTGGAGTCAGGAGTACCTGGGTTCAAATCCGACCTCAGACACTTAATAATTACTTAGCCATGTGGCCTTGGGCAAGCCACTTAACCCCACTGCCTTGAAAAATTAAAAAAAAAAGATATCTGAGTTCTGACTCTTTTTGTGTGAATAAAAATAGTGATAGTGCCTAGTTATAGGGAAGCTATGTAGTGTGGTGACTGGAATGCCAGACCCAGGGTCACCTAGACTTATTTTGATGAAGTCAAATCTGTTCTTAGATATTTTCTAGCTTTGTGACCCCAGGCAAGTCACTAAACTCTGCTTGTCTCAGTTTTCTCATCTGAAAAATAAGCAGGAAAAGGAAATGGCCAGCCATGCCAGTATCTTTGTCAATAAAACCCCCAAAGGTGCCATGAAGTGTCAAACAAAACTGAAAATTGCGTAAGAACAACCCAACAACTTAGGTCATGGCATTATTGGGAGGTCCAAATGAGAAAATGACTGTAAAGGAACTTATAAAACTTAGAGCAATTGGGGGCGGCTAGGTGGCACAGGGAATAGAGCACCAGCCCTGGATTCAGGAGTACCTGAGTTCAAATATGGCCTCAGACAATGAATAATTAACTAGCTGTGTGGCCTTGGGCCAGTCACTTAACCCATTGCCTTGCAAAAACCAAAAAAAAAAACCACCCCAACTCCTCCAAAAGAAAAATTGAGAGCAATTAGATGCATTACATCTATGATTCTTACTGTAAATTGTGGTCCTAGCTTCACTTATTAATAGAGAGCAAATAGTCTATATTTACTTCCCTGGACAGTTCAATATCTGTGGTTGATGGTCAGAATTTTATGTTGTACCATTACATATAATTATTAAATATTTATATGGATCCCATCCAAGGCTGTTAAAATGATTTATATGGTTTCTTTATTTTTTGATCATGCCTGTAAATCTTTCTTTTAATTGTCCTATGTCCCTATACAATAAACAGCCTACTCCTAATTTTTAATATTTAGTAGTAAATGAAGATTCATTTGAACTTTTTAGCTTCAACTAAGACTCTAAGACAGGGGTGGGACCATTTTTTTTCTGCCAAGGGCCATTTGGATATTTTTAATATCCATCATCTGCTATATTTGGTCAAACATTTAATTAATTCACCCATAAAAAAAAACCTCTTAGATTTAATGAATTTTGAGTCCCCACCACAGTTAGCTGGGCAGAGCCAGATCATGGGTCTTATATGATTTTCCCTTGGAGATTCCCTACCTCTGTTCTAGAATTACCTCTAGCTCTCCTCCCTGTAAATCCCTTCTCAGGGGTTCTGGCATGAGTACTCTTTACAAATTTCCTAGGATGTAACAGGGTCTTTATGGGAAACAAGGAAATTGCAGATCGTGACTTACCTTTCTTACACTTTGCCTCATTTTTCCTTTTGTAAGTCCTGTATACATCCCATTCCCCATTCCTAATATTTTTTAGGGATGAATTAATCAGTCAGGTTTTTATTAATTGACTATTTTGTATCAATTCCTATAATCATTACAATTACATATAACAGAACTATCCTAATTCACAAGAACATACATTCTAGTAGGGGAAACTCTTAAGTTCATATATAAATAAATAAAACCTAAACAAATTAAATATATACAAGGTAGTTTTGTAGGAAAGGAACTGGTTGTTAAGGGGAATTTTTTTAGTTTTTGCAAGGCAATGGGGTGAAGTGGCTTGCCCAAGGCCACACAGCTAGGTAATTATTAAGTGTCTGAGACCAGCTTTGAATTGAGATACTCCTGACTCCAGGGTTGGTGCTGTATCCACTACACCATCTAGCCATCCCAGTTAAAGTGAAACTTGAAAGGTATAAGCTAAAAATATAGCTTGAATCAAGTCTCAAATACAGGGTCTCTCAGTGACAGGGGTAGAGCTGGAATGCATTCTGTATCAATGGGACCTGCAGTATGACTGTCTGTGCAAGTTAAAAGCAGAGACCAGATTCACTGGATGTCTGTGTAGGGGGTGAGACGATGTCCAAATATAATCAAAAGAAATACTGGAGCCAAGTTGCATGTTGCTTTAAAAATTAGTCAGAGGACTTGATATTTTACCCTAGAAATAAAAGGAACTAATTAAAATTGATTAGGGAAGACACATGGTCAGATCTAGGCATAAGCAAAATTACTTTGGTGATAGAATGGCAGATAAATTGGAACAGTAAGACAACTGAGAAAAGGAGACTATTAATGCACTATTGCAAAGTTATAGGTGATGCAACCCTCAATGAAAGTGGTGTTTACAATGAAAGCATCTGAGAAGAGGAAGGGAACTTTTACTCTGGCTTCTATGCTGTTATTATTTTATAGAACTATAAAATAAAAAATCCAGCATGGTAGATATTCACACCTGTTTCATTATTTAAAATCAGACATGGCTGGTGCTGGACATAAGATTAACATCATGGGGACCAACTGGATAGGTAATCTAACACTGCTTTTTCACACTTTTCTTATTGTGGGTTTACATACACAATATCTAACTGCATTTATTTATTTATTTATTTTTAAAATTGTTTTTATTTAAGGCAATGGGGTTAAGTGACTTGCCCAAGGTCACACAGCTAGGTAATTATTAAGTGTCTGAGGTCAAATTTGAACTCAGGTCCTCCTGACTCCAGAGCTGGTGCTCTATCCACTGTGCCACCTTGCTGCCCCTAACTGCATTTATTTAAAAGGTTTCATCTCTGTTTTGGACCCTGCATATGTAATTAGAGAATCTTAGACAGAAGGAAACTTGGACATTCTACAATCAGAAGTGATTTCATTAAGATCATGCAACTAAAAACCAATGTTATCAGAATTCAAACCGAAATCATAGTTGCAGGTTCCATGATTGTTTGTTCTATGACATCATACTTCCTCTTCCTAAATATTCACCTGAGCATATTTGTATGATTTTGCCACTCTGATGATATATGTACAACAGTAATGTAGTATCTAGGGACAATTCAGGATCTATATTAACTATTTGCTGTCCAAGACAGTTTGATGGGCATTGCCTTCTTGGGTATAATTTTAGAGTCTACCCCATTTTCCAAGTGCAATGATATTCCAGGTTCTTCAAAATTCTCTCTAAATTCTGAGACTTTCCTTCTTATCTGAAGGAGATAATTCACTTTTTCTTGGAAACATGTATTCTGGAGACATTATTTTTCATGCTTACAGCAGCTCTACATTTACTCATGGCTCTATTGATGAAGTTTAATTAATTCTTTAATCCCACTGCTGCTTTTGTTTCACTAGTTAATATCTTGAGCAGTTTTTAAATGACTATAAATGTATTCTGAGAGCTTTTGTTGACATGCTTAAGTGCCTCTTCTAAGCTGTCTTACATGCTCCTGACAAATTGGAAACATTATTAGAGTAGGAAATGTAAATAATAACTTTTTTGAGAAGCATTTTTAAAATTAGCTTCAAAATATTCTTGTACTTCTGTGAAGCAGGTATGGGGACTAGTGATATAATCACCATTTTACTTGTGAAAACATTTCCTGAACAGAGAGAAGAGAGTAGAAAATATTATCCAGTGGAATGCAGATTTTGAAAAAGAAACCAGAAATTAATTATTTGTAAAAAATTGTTGGGAAACTGGAAAGCAATGTGGCAGAAATTGGGCATAGACTCATATCGTAAATTATGTACTATGTACTGTATACTATATACTGTGACATAAGGTTAAAATGCGTACATAGATATAAAGGTATATATCATAAGAAGATTAGAGGACAATGGAACATATTTCCTATCACATTCATGCATTGGAGAGAAATTTGTGAGTAAAAAAGAAATATAAAGTGAAGATAGGTATAAAAAGAATAATTCTGTTTGTATAAAATCATAAAGTTCTTGTGTTAATAAAATCAATGTAACCAAGATTAGAAGGATAACAGAAAATTGGGGAAAAACTTTATAGATGGTTTCTCAGATAAAAGTCCCATTTCTCAAATATATAAAGAACATTGTAAAATGTATAAGAATGCAAGTCATTCCTCGGTTGATAAATGGTCAAATAATTTGAACAGGCAATTTTCAGTTGAATTAATCAAAGCTATCCATATTCATATAAAAATGCTCCAAAATATTATTGATTAGAGAAATGCAAATTAAAACAAATTTGAGATATCCTGTTATTTATCAAATTGAGTAACAAGATAGCCCTTCATTAGAGAAATGGCTAAACAAGATGAAGAGTATGATGGCATACTATTGTGCTATAAGAAATGATGAGTTGCTCAATATTAGAAAAATATAGAAAAAACTTGTACCTATGAAAGGAGATAATATCCACTTCTTGAGAAATTAATAAATAGAATTGTATATGTGTATATGTGTGTGTGTAGGGAACAGTTTTACTCATACACACAAATACATATACATATACATACATATATATATATATTATATATATATATAATATGCAGCTTTCTTTAGGACATGTTAGGGAGGAGGAAGAAACAAAATAAAAATTCACAGCAGAGAACCAAAGAAAATTTAAAAGGAAGCACAGAAAAACTGGATAGCTATGAAAACCATGAGTAGTGTTAATTACATAGTTTTTCAGGGGAAAAAACTAAAGAGTTTGAAATAGAAATTCATTGTTTAATATTAATTTTCTCATTTTCCATTATATACATGGAACTATTCTTTTTATTTTTTGTTGTATTGTATTTGGTATTTAAGTTTAAAAATAAATCCGGGGAAAAAAGGAAAGAAAAAGGACCCAGAATTTATCATAGAATCTCTTAGAGAGGACATCCGAAATCATGTACTCTGTGGAAGGTATCCCATCTATTTTGAAAATTCTTTTTCTAGTCTCCAAATGAAGGCCTCCAGTACTTTGAATCCTATTACAAACCATTGTGGATTTTTTTTATTCTTTGAGTATCATTATATTGATCCAAAATATGTCTTTGTGACTTCCATTCATTGTTATTCTTTCTTCTTTGGGGGATCACATAGAACAAATTTGAATTTTCTTCCATATGATGAACTAGTATATATTCCTTCAGTCATAATTAAGTTGATTATTAAGGCCCAGACTGGAATAACTGAAGAAGAATGGATTAATGTATGTACCCAGGGGCTAGAGACATGGATTCTTAAGGTCATGTGCTATCACAAAATCTCAAAAATATTTATAAGTGCTACAAAAGTTTTTCTTGCACAAATATCTACTGGTTTTTATATTGCTGACAGGACAAACAATATACTTTTAAATATTAGTTGAACTTCATATCTTCTTACAGTATGTTTTGGATGTTTCTATTACCTGTGATAAAATTTTGCTTCCTAATCTTGGAAAATAAAAGAGTTGGTAAATGGTTGGGAAATGGTGCTTGGGTTCTATTTTGTTTCAACCTTCTGTTCATTATGCTAAGTCAATGGACAGAAGTTTAATTAAATTTTTTCAATGGGGAAAGTTCAAATATTTTAATTTATTTGTAACTGTGTCCTTCACACAACCTCAGGGTACTATGAAAATCAGAACATCAACAGAAAACAATAGCAAATCATTACAATGATGGAAAAAATTAAACAATGCTATGGAAATAACATCTTGTTTATGCCCTCTTGGGCTTTGTCAACCTAAAGTGACAGGTTTTTAACATTTGTCTGTCCTGCTCTCTGTTTCATAAATCAATCTCTCTGGAACTTTAATCATTTTTGCTGCTCCTTTCCATTTTCCCTTCATGTTCCCTGACTTTTGCTGGTACAGACTTCTAATGACAGCTGTATTGCTGGCAGGGAATTTTTTCAAATTCAAGGAAAAAATGACTTGAGAAATGTGGGGATTACATCTATTAAGGCTATTGAGATTTTATCAAAATAGTTACAGGATTGACTAAGGTTGGAAAAATAAGGAAAAGAATGGAAAGATTAAATCCAAAAGCTGGGTGTCTCAAATGAGAGAGAACAAGTATATTTTCCCCACCTATAAAGAGATTTTTCTCTAGGGATTACATTTCTATGTATATTAATATATTACTGAAAATTTATTTTCACCTTTTTTAACTTTTCAGAGTAATAAATTTTATTGTGAATTGGAATGATTACTGAAATGATTCTAAGAAGATACTGTCCCTACAAGGAACTAGTAATCTAATATTGAGATTTGGACTCATTTAGAACCAATTATAATGTATAATGAAAATGAATTTAAAGGGGGTATAAACTAGTAGATGGAGGCAATGTTATAACTATACTTAGTTTTTCTAGCAAAATCTTTGATAAAGTCTCTAATTTTTAGGGGTATAGGATAGGATAGAATAGAGGGTCAAAACTAAGATGTAAAGTATAGGAAATTCCTAATTGCAAATATTCTGTCCATATTCCAATGAAAATAAATTTCTAAAGATTCTTGCTAGGTCTGCTCTCATAATCTCACCAAAATGAATATAACATCTCATTCAAATGACAGCCTTTAAGTGCTCAAAGACACTATCATTCCCCATTCCCTACCCCCACCCCAACCTTATTATTTGGGGGGGGGCAACCTTTTCTTCTTTGAACTCAACTTCTCTTTTTTTTTTCAATCTTTCACCTCTTTTTGTTATGGGAGTCACAGATATGTTAGTCTATAAGTTAGCCCCATTGATAAGATTCTAAAATATCTAGGAAGGTTGATTTTGTCTCTATTCAGGCAGGTAGAATGAAAGTGTTTAGGAGAAACATGACAGTACAACTTGGTTCAATTTACTTATTACTGAAAATTCTATTTGAGTCAGTCAGAATCTCCCACACTGAAACATTGAATTTGAGGCAGATGAGATATCAATTTTGCAAATAATTGAAGATCAGAGAGAAGCTAGGGCAGAAAATAATTTTTTTTGAAATGAATTGACTTCTAAAGAATAGAAGATGATCTGGAATTCCCATCATGACATATAGCTGTGGGACAACTATATCATTTCAAACAAGGATAGCTGTTCTTCATTAGTGTCTTTCATATTTCATTTTTCTTTTTCAAGGAAGGGTAATAAAAGTAGGAGAAACTTAATTTCCCTATTCTAAGGTAAAAAAATCAATTAACTAATATGTTTTAGCTTTGTTCTCTTATGATTTTACTACTAATATTGTTATCTAAAAGTGTGGCAGAAAAATGCCAAAGATACCTCTTTTTTCAAGAGGTTGTTATTTTCCCTTTACTAATAGTAAAGCACACTGTTCATAACTTTGTTTATCTGACAGTTGTATTTATTGTCATGAATCTTTCATTCTAAATTCTGTGTATCAATTTTCATTGCATGTAAACAAACATGAAGATGCAAACTATGCAGAATATTTTGCTGAATCTCTACTGGTCCCAAGATAAGTTTTGATTTTGTTCAAACCAAATCCCATATATCAGGTTGCATGCATTTTTTTTTATTAATTTAGTGATTTCTCATAACATTTACTTGTGGAAGAAATTAAACTACTTGAAAAGGTTTGTTTATTTGGGTTTTGTTCCATAGATTTTCTTTATATTTAAATCTTAAAGACTAGTGAAATTTCTCTTAGATTAATAATTTAAAGAACTATTAAAGAATTAAACAAATTCAAATTGGAACTAAATAAACAGAAATTTTCCCAAATAGTGGGAAATCTTGACTTCCTGATATCTTTGTCTTCTCAAAATGCTTTAAAGTTATATGGCTTAATGAAGATTAATAACATTAAAAATTCATTATCTACCCAATTACAGGCTGTCATTGAATTGGCTTGGAAGATTTAAAGCATGATTTCTCAGTTTGAAATTTTCTACGCATGTCTAAACCATTATGTGGTTTTATTTGTTAATGCTTCTGGCACTCAATCATAATTCATTTAATTTCCCTACCACTGTAGCCTCAGTTTTCTAGTTTTTCATTGCATTTCTATTGCTCTAGTAAATCCTAGTTTTAAAGTCACTATCTGAGTCTTAGAGTTAACATAAAGGATGGACTTGCTGGGTATAAGTCTGATTGATTTGATGAGAAAATTAGAACAGTCTCCAGGTAATCCATGGCAAATTAATGTAAGGATGTCTCATTATTCACAAAATTTTGAAAGACTGAAAAGGTATTATATTGTCTGCATGTAAACAGACTACACTTAAAATAGTAATTTCAGAAGAATAAATGGTATTTTAACTTTAAGACTTTATGCATAGATCAGAATTTTATAGATGAGGAACTTGAAAGTCAGAGAAATAGCTTATCCTGCATTTCTCATATAATAAACATTGGACTGAACTCAGAGATCTTCTGTTGATATATTATAAAATGCTTTTTCTTATATCATGTTTCTATTCTTTATGAGACATTGGAATGGTTTATTTTCCTGGAGTTTAGAAACAAAACAGAAAAATCTAACCCTGGTCATAATAACCACCTAGTGGCATAGTGGTTGGAGACCTAGACTTAAATTCAGGAATATCTGTGATTAAATCTGTCCTCAGAAATTTATTATCTCAAAGGATATGAACAGTTTTCAAATGAAGAAATTAAAGCTATATGTAATCATATGAAATTGATTAGAGAAATGAAAATTAAATAAAAATTGTGGTATCACCTCATAACCATCAGATTGGCCAATATGAGAAAAAAAATGGAAAATGATCAATATTGGAGAGATTAAGGGAGAACTGTGGTACTGATAAATTGCTGGTGGAGTTGTGAATGGTCCTAAACTTTCTGGAGAGCAATATGGAACTATGCCCAAAGAGCAAGAAAACTGACCATACCTTTGACCCAACAATTCCAATTTTATATCCAGAGGAAATTATAAAAAAGGGAAAAGTCCCACATTACCATAATATTCATAGCAACTCTTTTTGTAATGGCAAAGAACTGGAAATTGAGGGGATGCACATCATTTGGGTAAGGGCTAAACAAGTTATGTTACATGAATACTATGGAGCACTATTATTCTATAAGAAAGCATAAATGGTCAGACTTTAGAGAAGCATGGAATGACTTATGGGATCTGATGCTAAACAAAGGGAATAGAACGATGAGAGCAATGTGCACATTAACAACAACCTTGTGAGATGATCAGTCTTGATGGAAGTAGCTCTCAGCAATTCAGAGAACTAGGACCACGTATTATATTGGCTATAGACAATGTTATCCACATCAAGAGGAAAAAACAAACCAAAACAAAACAAAACACCCAAACACACGCACACACACACACACACACACACACACACACACACACACACAAACACAAACACACCCTTCAGAATCCAATGAACACGTTATAAAAATTATCTCTTATGTATCTCTTTTTCCTTAATCCAAATTCCTCAAACAGACAATAACTAGTCTGTAAACATGATTATCAAAATATGTATGGGCAATGCTAACCTGATAATTCACCACTGAAGGGAGGGGGAGGGAAAGAAGGGAGGGTGGAAGGAAATTTTGTAACTTAAAAATATACATGTGCATATGGATGAAAATAAATAAATAAATTAATGAATGAATAAACAAACAAGCACAAAAACAAAGATAGATAAGTAAATAAATAAAGTAAACATATGAATTAATGAATAAATAAATGGGAAACAAAAAATTATTTTCTGTCCAAGTTCTTATCAGCTGTCTGTCTCAATTCCCTCATCTATAAAATGGGAATAATAAGAACACTTACTTCTCAGAATTATTGTGAGAATCAAATGGGGAAATATTTTAAAAAGCCACTTAGTATAGACCTTGTCATGCAGTAGGTGCTTAATAAAAGCTTGATTTTTTCCCTTTCCATCTTTTTTCCCCCACCACATTCCTTATAGTTCTATGTATTTGATAATTTAGGATATTGATTTTGTCTTCCAAAAAGGACTTCAAGTGCTTAGGACAACATTTACCTGAATTAGTTAGTTGTAAATGAGCATATATTAAACATTTACTCTATATTGTGAATTGCGCTTCAAGAAGAGTATTCAAAGAGAGCCCAAATCATGGTGCTTTCCTTCATTCTAATAAGGAAGATAGTATACAATTCGATGTGCTTCCATTAAACATTTATATAGCATAAATGGAAAGTCATCTTGGTGGGGGGAAAGGCAGAATCAGTGGGGTAGACTGGTAAAAAAAAGTGCAAAATTGTATGATATCAGCTAAATTTTGAAGAAATACAGGGAAGACAGCAGGTGGAGGTGAGAAGATTATTCTATCCATTGGAGACACCTATTGAAAAGGATGAAATCAGGAGTTTGTATGCTTCATATAAATAACACAAAAAAGGATGAGGTTGGATCTTAGATAAGAGGAAAGATATAAAGATAAGCCATATGATTTTTAAAGTTATAGAGAGGATTTTAAATTGGATCATGGAGGTAATAGGGAGCCACTGTAGTTTACTGAGTAAGAGGATGCAATAGCAAACCTAATAAGCTTTAGGAAAATCAGTTTGTCACTGAGGGGAGGATGAAATAAAATGAAGGATGGAGTAAAATGGAAAAGCATTTTAGTTAGGGAGATCAGTAATGAGGATATTTCTGAAGTTTAAGCTTGAAGTGATGAAGGCTTCCACCAGAAGCAAAATAGAGATATATGAGAGAGGTTGTGAATGCAGAAGCAATAAGACTTGGCATATGTGATATATGAGGGTATTGTAGGGAAGGGGAGGTGTATGCCAGTGAAGAGTTGAGTTTGTATGACTAAGAGACTGAGAGGCTCTCAATGAGTACCCTCAAAAACATCAGAGCATACCTAGTAAGATAGGGAGGTTTGTGAGGTAAGATTGTTTTTGAGTACTGTCTTTATTTTTTTCATCCATAAGGACATGTATATTTTTAACTTACAAAATTTCCTTCCACCCTCCCTTCCCCACAGTGGCAAACAGTCAGGTTAGCAATGTACATACCTATTTTTGATAAACATATTTACAGATTAGCCATATGAGGAATTAAGATTAAGGAAAAGAGATATATGTGATCATTTTTATCAGATTCTGAAAGGTTTTTTTGTTTTGTTGTTTTGTTTTGTTTTCCTTTGGATGGGGGTAGTAGCATTGTCCATAACCTATCTAATGCAGTTGTCCTGGCTCTCTGAACTTGTGAGAGGAGCTGCTTCCAGCAGGGTTGTTCATCTCACAATGTTGTTGTTAACATGTACAATGTTCTCTTGGTTCTGCTCCCTTTGCTCAGCATCAGATCCCATAAGTCATTCCATGTTTCTCTGAAGTCCTACCATTTAGGTTTTCTATAGAACAATAATATTCCACAGTATTCATGTACCATAACTTGTTTAGTCATTCTCCAATTGATGAGCAGTCCCTTGATTTCCAGTTTTTTGCTACTACAAAAAGAGCTGCTATACATATTATGGAAATATAGGACTTTTCCTTATTTTATAATTCCTCTGCATGTAGAATTGGAATTGTTCAAATGTATGAACAGTTTTATTGCTCTTTGAGTATAGTTTTGTATTGCTCTATGAGGAAAGATATCGAGAAATTTGAGATGTTTACATGATATTCACTTTGAGACTTCATGAGATGTTGCTATTATTGTTACTGTTGCCATGTTGCTAAGTCATACCTGGCTTTTTGTGACTAGAGTTGGAGTCTTCTTGGCAGAGATACTGAAATGACTTGGTATTTCCTTCTCTAGTCTTTTTTGTAGTTGAAGAAACTGAGGAAACCAGGGTTAAGTGATTTGTCCAGGGTCACATGACTAGATTTGAACACATGAAGATGATTCTCTGTGCTTCCAGGACTGACCCCTGTATCTCCTCATTGCCAGGGAGAGAAGATAATATGATAATATAATAAAGATATCTGAGAATCATCTTCATAGAGAAGATAAATAATTGGACTCAGTGGTATTGAAGAGATCAACAAGTGATATAGTATACATCTAGAAGAAAAGAGAACTGCAGCAGAGCCTTGAGGAACAAACCCTTTAAGTTACAATAATTTGTTTAAAGATCCAGGAGAGAACACTGTGAAGGAATAAGTAGACAGGCAGGAGGGAGAGTTAATAAAGAATTTTGTCACAAAACCCACGAACGAAGAGGAAGCTGACTGATGGTATTAAAAGCTGCTGAGATGTTATGAAAATAATAATGGTGAAAAGATCTTCATATTTACCAATTAAGAAATCATTATTTCCTCTGAAGAAAGTAGTTTCAGGTGAATGATGAGGTCAGAAGTCACAATGCAGCCTTTTGAAAAGATTTAGAAGACAGAACATAGATCCACTAATTCTAGACTACCTTCTCAAGTATTTTAACCACCAAAAGGAGGAGAGATATGGGATGATAGCCAAAGGGTTTGGTCATGAACAGTAATATTCAGGCCTTTCTCACTCCTAGGAGTTTCTCACTCCTAAAACTGTCTCTTATAAATTTCTTCAAATTGATGTATCTCCCTTAGTTAGAGAATCAGTCACTTTAGAGTTAATAGATGTGACAGTGCAGAAAACTCTCCCTTCCCTTCTTGCCAACAACTGATTTATTTATACACAGAAGCATACATAATTCTCTAGTCAGCAACAATAGTTCATAAAAGGTTTTTTTTTTTTTGAGACTGGAGTCGAATTCTTATGCTTCCTTATTTCAGTTGATGTCAATATACAAGTTTTAATTGGCAAGAGTTCTAGAAGTATTTACTATCTCAGCAATACCATTCAGGACTTTTCCCACGAACATTAGAATGAGGGCTATAATGTAAAGATCTAAAGCTCTTGATCCTTTCATTCTGAGAAAGATCAGTCCCCATTTAGTTGCAGTGAATAGCAAAGTCCTGTGGGGATATCTCTTAAAATATACAAGTTATTCTAGCTAAGGAAGTCCTGAGATTGTAGAACTGCCTATGGTGTGAGCCCTATGCCTTGGAGTCTTACCTAGGAGATTTGGATCTCAGTTTTTAGGGTTTTATTTTGAGAGAAAGATCATTTGGGAAGAACCATAACTATTATCAATAAGTATTTATAGGGCAACAGTTATATACCTGTGAACACAAAAGGAGGCAATAGGTAGTTCATATTCTCCAAGAACTTGCTATCTAATGGGATAGACAATTAGCAAATAAATTTGTACAAAAATAATATTTGCAGGTTAAAGAATAATTAATCAAAAAAGGCAAGTAACTAACATTAAGTGAAGGTTGGAAAAGACTTCCTGCAGAAGACAGGATTTGAATTGGGATTAGGAGAACTCAAGGAATCCAGGAAGCAGAGATGGAGAATGAGATTGTTGTAGGTATAGGGAACAATGAAATAAAATTGCCAGAACTGAGAGTTGGAATGTCATGTTTGTGGAACAGCAAATAGGCCACTGTCATTGGATTAAAGAATTCATGGAAGTAAAAAAAAGTATAAGAAGAATAGTAAGGTTGTGGTGGTAGGTGAGAGATGGTAGCTTTTGAAAAGTTTTGAGTGTGAAAGAACAGGTTTCATATTTCATCTTAGAGATGATACTAACAATTGGAGTTTATTGTGTAGAGAATTGACATGGCCAATCTGTAGTTCAGGAAAATTACTTTGGTGGATCAATGGAGATAAGTATGGTGAGAGACTTGAGCCAGGAAGACTCACCAGTGGGTGATGAACACATTGCTCCATACTGTCATTAATATAATAGATATGGACACTATATATGATCTATCTATAAGACTCTGTTAGTTTCAGTTACATCTGATTCTTTGTAAACCCATTTGAGATTTTCATGACAAAAATACTAGAGTATTATTTTATAAATGAGGTAAGTGAGACAAACATAGTTAAGTGATTTGCCCTGGATCACAAAACTAAGTGTAAGTGTAACTAAGTGTAAAGTAAGTGTCTGAAGACAGATTTGAATTCTTGTGGATAAATCTTTCTGATTCTAAACCCAATGCTTTATTCATTGTACTACTGAACTGGATTATTTAATTAAAGTAGCAATCAATTCGCTGACCTTTTTTTCCTTCTCATTCACATCTTCAGGATCCCAAGTTATAGCCCCTCTATCCTACCTATTCCTGCTTATGATCATCACTGAATGAGCTCCAGATGCTAGAATTGAGACCCTCTTTATACAGTTTGGTGAAAAGGAAAACGGATCAAAGGTTTGATGTCAATGAAATTGAATTTATATTCTGAGTTTGTTCCATAGTCCCATTGTGATACTAGGCAAGTCTATTAACCTCAGTGGACTCCTTTGCACCTCAGGAAAATGAAATCTCTAAGGTCTGTTCAAATTTTGAATTCTATAATCCTATGATTCACCATTGACTAAGTTGCAATGTTAATCAGGGAAGCCATTGTAAAGTCAGGAGATATTAGAATGTGAAGAGTCAAAGTCATATCAGGGGTCAGAAACAGAGAGATCATTCCAAGGAATTCAGTCAGAAGAAACCATAGTTCAAAGCTAGGCATGGAGCCTAGGAATAGATCAATTCAGTATTCAGAAAATAATTGGAACAACATAGTCTAATGTCTAAGTGTTCAGAAACCATAAAATTGATAGTCATCAAGAGAAGCAGAAAAATAACTTCAAAGTCAAGCTGAGCTTAATAGATATTAATGAAATTTTCCTGAAATGTTTTATATGATTTCTCTCCTTGTGGGTCCTAATTCCTAAGGGAGACTTGAGACTTATAATATGATATAAGTTGAAGTATCTGGATTGAGCAATAATTGTGGAAATTGTGGGGGGGGCAGCTTGATGAGTTCCAATATATATACTATGAATCTTCATTTCTGTTATCCCAGATAGATGCCACTGTGGTAGAGCTCAGTTCCACGTCCAAGACAATTTCAAATGTGTTAGAAAAATCAAAGCAGAAAATTTTTCCTTTTAAACATACATATCCTTTATATTGTCCTAATGTTCCTATATGAAAATTACATTGATTTAGGATTTGTAGAAATATGCATGCACCTCTTAACTATGTCTTTGGACCAAAGTGTTATGCCCAAGTGAACAATCCTTTAAAGACTCTTGACAGCAGTAACAAGTATCTCAAGGTTATGCCCTATCTCTTTTTTTTCCCTTTATGTCATCTGTAACAACTATGGTCTCTGACATTTAGTTAATTAAATTTGCCTACAATATCTGACTTAGTTGTGCAATTTCTCTTGAGGATGTAATTTTTGAAGGTAGTAGGCAAGAAGAATGGTTAACCTTGATGAGTCAGTTTGCCACAGTGGCATGTTATTCACGAAGGAAAAAAAAAAGAAACCTCTGGAACATTCATCCATTGTATAACTAATAAGGCCCTAGACAGGGTATGAGCATAGAATATTTAAAGAACTATGTTACATTTCATGAACCAGATAACAGAAGGAAATCAAATGATCACACAATTTCAGCTGTGGCTCCATGCCACCCATGATTGTCTTAATACATTAATTTAATTTTAATGAAGTTTTCAGTTGCCATTCCTTTTTATTCAAGTTACTATTTTATAGCTGGAAACATGCATAAAATAGAACATTTACTGTAAGTTAGCAAATATTTCTGTTTGTGTATGAGAGACACAAAAAGAAAGACAGACACAGATACAAGAAAGGAGAGATACAGAGTTGCAGAAACAGAAAAATGATAGTTTGAAAGGCACTGTATCCATCAGCAAGGACTCAGTAAAGTGGGCTACCTTCAAGGAAATTTCTGTAAATGTTGAATCACTAATTACTCTCACTTTCTGCTCTGTCTCTAACTCAGGTTATAATGCACAAAACAGAAATAAAGTCTGGGAAAGGAAATGTGAAAAATATAAGGCTAGGTTCAGCAAAAGAGATAAACCAGAACATGGGAGGATGTAGAATTTGTGGGCCAATAGTAGTACTGATTGACTTCCTAGAGCAAGATCAACTTGGTAACCAGGGCTTGGTAATCTCTGGCAAATTCTGTAACCTCTAAAGCCTAAGCTTTTGCAATGAAAACAAAGAATGAAATTTCAGAATCATTTGATGAAACTAGAACATTCTAAAGTAGTGATGCCAAACTCAAATAAAATTGGAAGCCATTAAATTATGCATAAACATCTCTATAAGTTGCATATTGACTTAGAAAACTATATATTAGCCTTATCTATGTTCCATTGTATTTTTCTTTATTTAGTTAATTATTTCTTAATTACTTTGTAATCTGGTTCAGCCTGTAGTGGGGAATGCTGCCCTTCATTTGACTCCTCAATTCTAGAATATACATGAAGGAGGAACTGTCTTTCCTAGGCAAAGTGAAATTTCACTGGGGTTTAATTTGTTGACATGTGCCAAAAAAGATGTATTTTAGGGATTATATTCAATAATCCTTGTTCCCAAAGAGTTCCCTGGTCTTTAAACACAATAAATGAAGAGTATTTAGAATAATGGAATATTTATATTTGTAGTTTTCTTGCAAATATCTATATGTGTGTGTATGTTTTGGGCTAATTTTAAAAGTAAAGACTTTGTTTTTGCTTCCCTTAGTATGGAAATGGGGTGTGATTCAAGCCTTCACTGTTTGTCCTTTTTTTTGAAGAAGATCAGTGATATCTCCAGTTATGTTTTGACTTGCAAGAGAATTGGATTTAAGTGAGGCAGAGTTGCACGAAGTTGTCAGTCTCACTCTCTTTTTCTGAGTCAATTAAGTCTAGTGGCACATGACTGATGATGATGACCCACAATAGAGTGGGATGATCTTGATGTCTTGGAAGCCTGACCAAACTCTAAATTGCTCCACAGCACCTACCTCAGCCACCTTCATGGCTGATGGAATAAAATTCTATTGTATAAAATCTTCATAAGCTTGTGAAGGAGGATTGACTTCTCCCTAATTTACTGATGAGTGAAGGTGGATGTGAATTGTAGATGAGCAACCCTGAAAAATTAAGTCCTCATACCAGAGGCCCTTTCTGAATACCCAATATATCTCTGTGGTTATCATCGAAGAATAAAAGAATGAATTGGATTTTCAGGGAGCTTACAGAAAGAATTACTGGATTTGTAATGAAGTTCTAACAAATTCTTGGAGTTAAAACATTTTAAAAGTGATAGGATTTTAGAGGTCACCTACCTTAACTTAAATGAATAGATGAAGAAATAAGGAAATGAATGAGGAAAAAAAGTTTGAAAATCACAGCTTCTACCAAAATTCACAGCTCGAATTTGTAAAGAGGGACTATTAATTCTCAGTTAATCCAGGAGTCTCATGGCAGCAATGCCAGGAAGTTTTTTCTCTGCCAAAATATCCAGCCAGAACCCTCTCAAGAGATTAGATACTTGGCAGGTTTTCTACTTTGGCAAAAATATTCCATACAGGACAGAAGGACAGTTATAGTCTTCCAATGAGGGTTAATTTTTGATTGAACAAAGAAAAATCTCACAACATGCCCTTGCCAAAGGAAATACATTCTCAATGGGGGGATTTTTCCCTAGCTGGGAAAATGGTGTCTGCTGAAACATTGTCCCTAAAGAATCTACAAGTTTACTGGGAAAGTTGGTTGCTAGCTACTACAACTTGAGTGTGCCATGATAGCTCCAGGGTCCTTGTTATCACTTGGCATCAAACATCTTTTGCCATTAGAAATGATGAGATATTAGAGTCTCAAAGCTTTGGGTAGAGTCCTATAAAAAGTCACATTAACCATACAGCTAAATTGGCAACACAGCAACTGTATAAACATTTCTGAACCCAAAGTGGTAATTCATGGAAATGTTATAAAAAATGGGTTTCATAGGCCATGATTTTTAAGTAAAAGGATAAATTATGGGTGGCAGAGCCAAGTATAATCAATTTAGAGCAGCACAATGTAAGATTTAGATTATTACCATGGCTCTATAACTTACCATCCATGTGCCCTTGGCTATGTCACTACAATATCTCTGATCCTCTAGCTAAAAATTTGAAGATAATTTTTTCAATATTTGAGAATTATAGATATTTTCATTATAGATACATTGTTAAATAATGTATTAAAGAACCATAAGCAGCATTGTATAGTAGTCAGGATCATAAAGGCTTTTACACACATAGGTTTCATGATGTCTCAGAGTTCTAGGAAACTCTCAGACTGTAAGTTACAGAAAATGTGATGACCTACAAAGGTAGAGTTTCCTCATAGAGAGTTTGTAATATTAATAAAATTCCAGATGTAGTTTTTTTCTGTGAAGTGCTATAAATATAATTATTTTTATTACTAACTTTTTTGATAATGGGTATGGTATTGAGATTTCCCATGCATACATGAACTCCAGTTTTAATCAATGTTTATTAGAACCTTGTTCATTGGTGCAGGTAACAATCTACTTATGCTTTTCATCCAGTGTAAATTCCCTAAAACATGTCCAGGCAGCATAGTGAGGACAATCCTGAGGCTTTAAACCCAAGAAGCACTCAAACTTTCCATATGTTTTCCCTTTTTCTTATTATATGACTCACTGGTTCTTCTTCCACAAATATATGTCTATGGTGATGTCCATTGAATAGTTTCTTGTATATAAAGCATTCTAGGTAATTGTGAAATTTATTTATGTCCACCATGTTTCTTGGGAAAAACCATAGTATTTATTAGGTGACAACTACGTGCCTGGAAACACAAAAAAAGGCAAAAGACAGTTTATACTTACATACTGTTTCTATAAAGAAGATATATACATGGGGTAGAGCCAAGATGGTGGCAGAAGAATAGCCTCTCATAAGTGCTTTCTCCAAAATATTTCAAAAACCTTAAAATTATGACTTTAAATTTTCAAGGGACAGAATCCACCAAAAGATCCAGTGAGGCAATTCTCCATTTGGAGGTAACCTGGAAAATAGTAGGAAGGCTCTGTTCCACAGGGCTGGAGGGATGGCATTGTGCCTGAACAAAGTAACTTCAACATTGAGGAGCAGCCCCAGGGTACCTGGGTCCCTGGGAACCACAGCTCCTGGCAGCAGAAGCTGTTTCCTGACCTGACATGCCAGGGAGCACCAAGCATAACTTGGAAGATGAGCAAGGAGACTACTGCCAGGGTGAGTATGAAGCCCAGGTCAGCTTGCCCCCCCCCCCCCAACACATTCTAAATCCCAGCAAATGGAAGCAGTTTATGTGGAGTCACCCAGCAGGAACCACTCTGTAGCTGGTCCCTGAGAACTCACCTCACAGGAGGTAAGGGAGTGGAGGGAGACTGCCAAGGTCTATCCTCTGGCCCTGGGACAGGACTCTGGGGATTTGACCACATCCAGACCCTGGTCACAGGTGGAGCCCCAGAGAGGTGAGCTTGTGGTCATACAACAGACCAGGAGAGCAGTCAGAGCCTCACATACTGAGGTCATTGCAAGGGTGTCCCAATACTCAAGGGTGTCCTAATAGTCAAAATCTCAGGAAGCACCCCTGAACCAAGGACAGACTGGGGAAATGACCATAGACAATTACTTTGGTCTCATGGAGGACCAGATTCACAATCTAAAGATGCGAAAGTTCAATCTTCTACATCTAAAGACTATAAGAAATATAAAAGTTGGGCTCAGACTATAATAGAGCTCAAAAAAGATTTTGAAAATCAAGTGAGGGAGGTAGAAGAAAAATTGGGAAGAAAAATGAGAGAGATGCAGAAAAAACATTAAAATGAAGTCAGTAGTTTAGTCAAGGAGATCCAAAAATATGCTGAAGAAAATAACATGTTAAAAACCAGTTTAGATCAAATGGATAAAACAGTTGAAAAAGTTAATGGGGAGATGAATGCCTTAAAACGAATAGTTGGCCAAATGGAAAAGGAGATAAGAAAACTCTCTGAGGGAAACAAATCCTTCAGATATAGAATGGAGCTAAAGGAAGCTGATGATTTTGCGAGAAATGAAGATACAATAATTCAACACAAAAAGAATCAAAAGTAGGAGAAAATGTAAAATATCTCATTGACAAAACAAATGATCTCTACAACAGATCCAGGAAAGTTAATTTAAAAATTAGTGGGCTACCTGCAAGTCATGATCAGGAAAAGAAAAGACCTCATTTTTAAAGAATTTCTGCAGGACAATTGCCACGATATCCTAGAAGAAGAGGGTAAAATGGAAATTGAGAGAATCCACTGATCTCCTATTGAAAGAGATAAAAAAGCAACCTCCAGGAATATTATGGACAAGTTCCAGAATTCCCAAGTCAGAGAAAATATTACAAGCAGCCAGAAGAAAACAATTCAAATATCATAGAGCTACAGTCAGGATTACCCAGGACTTAGCAGCATCTATCTATATTAAGGACTCGTAGGGCTTGGAATATAATATTCCCAAAGGCAAAAGAAATTGGAATGCAACAGAGAATCAACTACACAGCAAAACTGAACATATTCCAAGGAAAAAGGTGGACTATAAATGAAACCGGTGAATTTCAAATGTTCCTATTAAAATGACCGGAACTGAACAGAAAGTTTGTTCTTCAAGTACAAGACTGAGGGGAAGCACAGAAAGGGTGGGTAGGAAGGGTACATTAGGAGGGACTTAATGATGATGAACTGTGTTTTTTCCTGAATGAAAAAATGATATTGTTAATACTTATATGAAGCTTTTCATTTAATAGAGCAGATAGAAGGAGCTTTTATAGATGAAGCACAGGAGAGAGCTGAATTTGAAGATATAATATATGGTAAAAATGGAGTCACTGGGTGAAAGGGGGGAATGTACTGGGAGTAAGAGAAAGGAGAGAGAGAGAGAGAATAAGGTAAAATATCTCATATAAAAGATATCTCATTTGCAACAGAGTGGAAGGTGAGGGAGCAATGAGGGATCCTTCATTTTCATCAGAAATGTCTCGGAGAGGAAAGAGTATACATATATACATATATATATATACCATAAGGTGTTGACATCTAGAAGAAAAAGGAGAGAAGGGAAACAGGGGGAGGAGAGGGGGGATGTGGGTGATAGAAGAGATAGTAGATTATAGGGGAGGATAGTCAGCTATTATACATTTTCTTTTTAACTTTTTGCAAGGTGGTGGGATTGGGTGGCCTGTGCAGGACCATGGGACCAAGTGGTTGCTGGGTCTCTAGGGTGTGATGAAGTTTGGGGCTTCTTGGCCCCAGAGCTGGTGCTCTGTCTGCTATGCCACTCAACTGCCCCACAGCACATTTTTAAAGAAGGACAGAATGAAAGGAGAGAGAAAATATAATAGATGGTAGTGGGGAGAAATGGATGGAGGGAATTACAGTGAGTAACAGCAACTGTGGAAAAGTATGGAAACAACTTCTATGAGGGACTTGAGATAAAGAATGTGATCTACAAAAGGCAGAGCTGATGGTATCAAAACACAGACTGAAATGCATTTTTTCCCTCTTTCACTTTATTTCCCATGAAGTTTTAATATTTTTGTGGGGAAGGGAGTATTATGTTTACTCTTAAACTAGAATATTTTTATAATGTGTAAATATATTAAAGAAAATTTTATTTTTTAAAAGATTTTATTTATTTTGAGTTTTAAAATTTTTCCCCCAAATCTTACTTCCCTCCCCCCACCTCCCACAGAAGGCAATTTGTCAGTCTTTACGTTGTTTCCATGGTATACATTGATCCAAATTGCATGTGATGAGAGATAAATCATAACCTTAAGGAAGAAACATGAAGTATAAGAGATAGCAAGATCAGACAATAAGATATTTTTTTTCTAAATTAAAGGTAATAGTCCTTGGTCTTTGTTCAAACTCCATGATTCTTTCTCTGGATACAGATGGTATTCTCCATCACAGGCAGCCCCAAATTGTCCCTGATTGTTGCACTGACAGAATGAGCAAGTCCATAGAGGTTGATCATCACTCCCATTTTGTTGTTAGAGTGTACAATGTTTTTCTTGTTCTGCTCATCTTGCTCAGAATCAGTTCATGCAAATCCTCCCTGGCTTACCTGAATTCCCATCCTTCCTGGTTTCTAATAGAACAATAGTGTTCCATGAAATACATATACCATAGTTTGTTAAGCCATTCCCCAATTGAAGGACATTTACTTGATGTCTTGTACTTGATTTCTTTGCCACCACAAACAGAGGTGCTGTGAATATTTTTGTACAAGTGATATTTTTATCCTTTTTCATCATCTTTTAAGGGTATAGACCCAGTAATGGTATTGCTGGATCAAATAGTTTGCACATTTTTGTTGCCCTTCAAGCATCATTCCAAACTGCTTTCCAGAAAAGTTGGATGAGTGCACAGCTCCACCAAAAATGTATTAGTGTCCCAGATTTCCCACAACCCTTCCAACAATGATCATTGTCCTTTCTAGTCATATTGACTAGTCTGAGAGGTGTGAGATGGTACCTCAGAGATTCTTTAATTTACATAAGTAATGATTTAGAGCAATTTTTCATATGACTATGGATCACTTTGATGTCCTCATCTGTAAATTTCCTTTGCATATCCTTTGACCATTTGTCAATTGGGGAATGGCTTTAGTTTAAAATAAATTTGGCTCAGTTCTCTGTATATTTTAGAAATGAGTCCTTTGTCAGAAATATTAGTGATAAAGATTGTTTCCCAGTTTACTACATTTCTTTTGATCTTGGTTACAGTGGTTTTGTCTGTGCAAAATCTTTTTAATTTAATGTAATCGAAATCATCTAGTTTGTTTTTAGTGATGTTCTCCATCTCTTCCTTAGTCATAAACTGCATCCTTTTCCATAGATATGGCAGG
This sequence comes from Macrotis lagotis, assembly GCF_037893015.1. Lineage (NCBI taxonomy): Eukaryota > Metazoa > Chordata > Mammalia > Peramelemorphia > Peramelidae > Macrotis > Macrotis lagotis. Next base: position 80,622,446 of record NC_133664.1, on the reverse strand, counting down.
TAAACTAGTCTTTGATCATCTAATTTGCTAATAATATTGTTTTTTATGTCTAAATCCTGTATCCATTTTGATCTTATCTTGCTATAGGGTGCAAAGTGTTGGTCTAATCTAAGTTTCTTCCATACTAACTTCCAATTTTCCCAACAGTTTTTATTGAAGAGAGAATTTTTATCCCAATAGCTGGACTCTTCAGGTTTATCAAACAGAAGATTACTATAATCATTTCCTGCTATTGCACCTAGTCTATTCCACTGGTCCACCACTCTATTTCTTAGCCAATTAAAGATGGTTTTGATGACTGATGCTTGATAATATAATTTTAGATCTGGCACCTTTTTTTCATTGAATCCCTGCAAATTCTTGACTTTTTATTTCTACATATGAATTTACTTACAACTTTTCCTAAATCATTAAAGTGATTTTTTTGGAATTTTGATTGGTAGAGCACTAAACAGGTATGTGAGTTTTGGTAGGACTGTCATTTTTATTATATTAGCTCAACCTATTCATAAGCAGTTGATGTTTGTTCAATTATTTAAATCTGATTTTATTTGTGAGAGAAATGTTTTATAATTTTTTTCAAAAACGTTTCTGAGGGGCAGCTAGGTGGTGCAGTGGATAGAGCACTGGCCCTGGAGTCAGGATAACCTGGGTTCAAATCCGGCCTCAGACACTTAACAATTACCTAGCTGTGTGGCCTTGGGCAAGCCACTTAACCCCATTTGCCTTGCAAAAACCTAAAAACAAAAGTTTCTGAGTCTGCCTTGGCAAATAGTCTCCCAGGTATTTTATATTATCTGAGGTTACTTTGAATGGGTTTTCTCTTTCTAGCTCTTCCTGCTGTGCCTTACTAGTCACATACAGAAAAGTTGAGGATTTATAAGGGTTTATTTTGTATCCTACAATTTTGTTAAAGTTGCTGATTGTTTCCAGTAGTTTTTTGAAGGATGTCTTGGGATTCTTTAAAGACATTAAGTGGAGGGGGGTTTGGAAAAACTTCCTTTAGAAGACAGGATTTGAATTGGGACTAGGAAAACTCAAGGAATCTAGGAAGCAGAAGTGAGGAATGATAGCATTCCGGGTTTGGGGAGCAATGAAATAAAATGGCCAGTACTAAGAGCTGGAATATCTTGTATGTATATCAGCAGAGATGCCATTGTCATTGGATCAAAGAGTTCGTGGAAGTAGAAAAGGGAATGAATTTATTGTTCAGTCAAAATAAGTTTAGTGATTGTGAAGCTCATTAAGGAGGTTTTCATTCTATAACTGTAATATATCACCTACAGATAGGAACCTATAAGTGACTTTGTCTTCTATAGGGAAATTCTCATTTCTTTGATCTCTGTGAAGAACATTTCCTTTAAAGTAGAAAATTCCTTCAGCAAGAATATCTCTCTATTTTATATAAATGATGATAAAAATCACTAAACAAAGATAAATCTGTTCAGGAATAATTTATAATTCTTTAATTTTTAATAAGAAAATTTAATCTGAAAAGATTCTAGATTATTAGAAGTCCTAGGCTTTATATTACAAACTGTGATTTTTAGATTTCAACATGGAAGTAACTCAGTGCATCTCTGTCTACCTTTGTCATTACAAAAATGTAGAAAATCAAGATGGAAGAGATTAAATATCTTGATTTACTTAATCCAGGTGGACACAAGAGTGCACAGTTTTGAATTCAGATGTTCTACCTCCATTTCTAGCATTCTTATCTGTACAATTAAAATGCTCCTCAGTTATAGAGCTATTTTAGTAAGAGTCTCATTTTAAGATGAAGGTTCATTATCAGAAAGTTTTCCAAGGACCAGTAATAAAAATAGTGCTCAACTCCATCAAATCTTTAGTTATCGCTGAAGTTGGAAGTGAATTCTTTTTCCTACTGAATTTCTGTAGCACTAAAATTCTGTAGCACAGGTATACTTTCAATTGGACAATTATCTTTATTGTGTATTTTTTTTGTATCTTTTTTTTTTAGTTTTCACAAGGCAATGGGGTTAAGTGACTTGCCCAAGGTTACACAGCTAGGTAATTGTTAAGTGTCTGAGTCCAAATTTGAACTCAGGTGCTCCTGACTCCAAGGTCAGTGCTCTATCACTGTGCTGCCTATCTACCCCTTTTTTTGTATTTTTAAAATTTTTATTTTTTCTTAGAAATTCAAGCTTTTTGTGGTCAGGGATTGTTTCTTAAGGTTTTTTTTTTGTGTGTGTGTGTGTACCAATTAGTGGCTATGACTTATGGGGGTTAAGAATTAGTGAGAAAGTTAGCAAATTTTACCTGAGCAAAATTCTTTAAACTCTTATTTTATAACATTATATTTTGATTCATTGTTTAATAATTAATTTCAAGTGTATTGCTAAAGACCTAGATTTGATTTAAAATAAGATGGGGGGCAGCTAGGTGGTGCAGTGGATAAAGCACTGCCCCTGGAGTCAGGAGTACCTGGGTTCAAATCCCACCTCACACACTTAATAATTACCTAGTTGTGTGGCCTTGGGCAAGCCACTTAACCCCATTTGCCTTGCAAAAAAACCTAAAAAAAGATGTGGGGAAGTAGAAATGCATGTTGAGCACTTTTTAATTATATCTCTGATTCAGTCATAACCATATAACCTGGACACCACTGTCATTTGGGGAATGAATATTTCTGTTGAAGATTCACTTACTTTAAGGGACATGTAAAACTCTCAAAATTGAGTATGGAAAACAACAATGGTTAAAAGTTACCAAAAATTCCACTGGAAACAAAAAAGGATAAGAAATGCTATTTGTGTTCCTACTATGCCTAAGAATACATAGGAGAGGAAGTAATAAGTAAAAAGAGTAGTGATATTATATTATGTCATCAAAGAAAATTAAATTCAGGATAGCAAAGGCACTGGAATATTTATTGAATGGAAGAAAAGGGTCAGAGCAGATATGAAGAGTTATGGTAATGATTTACCAATTTAGGTAATATCAAAAAATTTCTGCAATTATTCACATCAGCAAGAAATACTTTGTTAAGAGTTTTAGAGTATAGCATATATATGGCTTATTGAAATAGATATAAGAACACAGTAAATCATAAAAAGGGTTTTTTAAAAACAAACTTTATATTAAACAAGGAAAGGAAATGTTAATTTTGTATATAAAAAATGAAAAACAGCAATAAGGCGAATAATCATTATAAGGCATCGGTCTTATAGTTGAGAAATCTGAACAAAATGTTTTTAATAAGTATATTTCAGGGGAAAAAAGAAGGTTCCAGCAGATGGGGATATTATTACATATTATTTGAGAGCAGAATTTTAAGTGGTATATGCTGCTTTCTCAAGAAGGAATTCATCTTTATTTTTATTTTTGAAAAATGAAGTATCCCCAAATCACTAGGAGTTACATATTTAGATAAGAATTCTCCCTTTTGGGGTACAGAATTTAGACATAAAACACAATATTATAAGCAAATGAGGAGAGCAAGGAATAGTTTATCCGTCATATATGTAGAAAGGGGAGCAGTTTGTACCATTGAAGAGATGGAGAACATGATAAAATAAAAAACTGAATAATTTTGATTACATTAAACTAAAAAGTTTTTATACAAACAAAACCATTGTAACTAAGATCAACAGGAACATAGTAAATTGAGAAACAATTTTTACAACTAGTGTTTTTGAAAATTTCTAAAAATGGAGAACTGAGTCAAATTTATAAAAAAAAATTCCCCAGTTGAGAAATGGTCAAAAGATATACAAGGGCAATTCTTGAACTAAGGAATCAAAGATATCTATAGTCATATGTAAAACTGCTCTAAATCATTATTGATCAGAGAAATGCAAATTAAAACATCTCCCAGGTACTATGTCACAACTCTCAGATTGGCCAATATTACAGAAAGGAAAATAATCGATGTTGGAATGGATGTGAGAAATCTGGGACATTAATGTATTGTTGGTAGAGTTGTGAACTGATTCAACTTTTTCTAGAAAGCAATTTGGAATTATGCCCAAAGGGCAATAAAAATATGTCTACCCTTTGATTCATCAATATCACTACTGGTTCAGTATCCTGAGGAGATCAAGAAAAAGGGTAAAAATTCCACATGTTCAAAAATATTCATCATAGCACTGTTTGTAGTGACAAAAAATTGGAAATTGAGGGGATGTCCATGAAATGGGGAATGGCTGAACAAATCGTGGTATATTTGTGTGTGTGTGTGTGTGTGTGTGATGGAAACTATTATTCTATAAGCAATAATTAGGAACAGGATTTCAGAAAAGCCTGGAAAGACTTGCATGAACTGATGCTGAGTGAGATGAATTGAACCAGAAGAACATACACACTAATAATAACATGGGGTACTGACCAATTCTGATGGACTTGCTCATTCCATCAGTGCAATGACCAGGGGACAATTTTAGGGAATTTGTTTTAGAGAAAACCATATTTATCCATAGAAGTAATTGTGTAGTTTAAATGAACTCCAAAGCTTATTATCTTCAATTTTTAAAAGTTGTCTTATGTAATATCTAAATTTGCTATCTTTAATGTTTTCTTTCTTCCTTTTGGATCTGATTCTTCTTTCACAATATGTCAAATTTTGATCTATGCTTATCATGGATGCAAATGTAAAATCTATGCTTCCACTTTTACATCTTCTATAAATTCCCCTTTCTCTTCTCTGATACTGGCACCATTTTGGTGAAGGACATCATCACTTTATGTCTGACTCATTGCAGTTATCTTAAGAGTCACCTAATTATAGTTTATCTTCCCCTCACCTGTGAAGTGCAGTTGTGACCATGTTCCCTATTTTTACTAGCTGTCCTTACTGCATGAAATTTTCCCCCTCCTCATGTCTACCTCCTAGCAATTCTGACTTCATTCAAGTCACATTTAAAGTTCTTTCTTCTTCTAAAAGTCATCATCAGTCTTCCTTAATCTTAGTCTTGCTTCTGAGATTATCCCAAATTTATCTTGAATATGACTTATTTAATAAGTAACTGCATGTTGTCTACACAATTAGGCTGTGATCTCTTTGGGAATAGAGGCTTTTCCTTTGTATCTCTATCACTTAGGTCCCTTTCACTTAATAGACACTTAATAAATGCTTGTTTGCTTAGTAAAGTAAAAAAAATGCAAATACAGGAATAATTGGGAATGAAATTTCATTCTCCTTCTGTCTTAATCCCATAAAAAATAATTGATATAACACCTCTACCACCACCCTGAGAGATAATTTTACTGTTTCAGGATACCAAAATATGCAATTTTGTAAAATTTTTAATTTTTTGAGTGAATTAAAATTATGACAAGGACAATGTCAAGGAAAGGAGGAATATCTTCAAAATTATGGCAGAACTAAGACATAAGCTTCCCATTTCCTGCCTTTTATTTAAGAGTAGAGAGAAGTGATTGAAGAGACAATCTCATTTTCCATATATTGTCATACAGTTGAAAACACGACCCTGTAAAATTTGAATACAGATTGGAAAAGATTTTGATGGATATATAAATATCTGAAGCTCTTTTCCCAGTATGAATTTCTATGTAGAGCTATAGTAAGGGTCTCTTGACAGTCTATATTATGAAGTCAGTGAGTGACAAATAGAAGTCAATTACCATAAGTTAGTTAATGTTTACATATTGCTTTGGGGTCTGCAAAATTCTTTTCATATTTTATCTTATTTGACTTCCATGATAATTCAGGTGGTAGAGTCTATTATTATTCTTTCCCCTATTTTATAGGTGAGGAACCTAATTCATTACCTATAGACATATGACATGACTAGCAAATTCCTGAGGTGAGATTAAAACTCCTATATTCTTGACTCCAGATCTAATGCTCCAGCCCCCTTGTGGTATTCAGATAGAGAGAAGACTTTTGCTTAGTAGATCCTTAGAGGGACTTTTAAATATTAACAATTTTCACGATGTTCTCCTTGGAGATATATTCTAAATTATTAAAGATATATGACCATCTAGATGATACAGTGAATGGAGTTCCCTATCTGAAGTCAGGAAGACTCTTTCTGACATTTTTTCATTTAAATCTGTGTGACCCTAGTTAAGTCATTTAACCTTCATTGCCTCAGTTTCCTCATCTGTAAAATTATCTAAGAAGGAAATGGCAAACCACTCTAGTTTCTCTGACAAGAAAACCCCACATGGGGTAATGAAAAGTGAGATGTGACTCAAAAAAATAGAAAAACAACTTAAAGAGAAATATATAGGAACATAAGAATTCATGGTAATTTTCAAAAAGAGGGGACACGATTAAGATATTACCTGATTTCAACAAAAAAGGTATAGAAAAAGAGTCTTTGGTAAAAGAAACACTGCATATGTGCATATGTGTGTCACATGTGCATATGTGTGCATGTGTGTGTGAGTGTAATTACACAAAACAGATTTTCTTGACTGTCAAGTCAGATCTTCCTCCACTGTTTCTTTTTTAAAATCATATATGTTTAGAAATGTGCTTAAATGTGTGCATTTGTATTTGTGTGTATATGTGCAAATATAATTATATCCATACACAAATATATAGGTTTTCCTGACTTGCAGGTCAGCTCTCCACTAACCATGACATGCTTCCTTTTTTTATTGTCATGTAGTTGAAGAGTTTATTTGTGGTGGTTTAATTTTTTTGGTGTGTTTCATTTATTTTCATATTATTACAATTATCTTGTTGTGAAAGTACACATAAACTCCCCTCCCCCCCCAAAAAAAGATAAACCTCAAGAGAAAAGAAGTGAGAGGGGAAAAAAAAGTGTACTTCAGTCTTTGTTCAGATTCCACCAGCTCTGTCTCTGGGATGAGATCCTTTCTTTCTCATAAGTTCATCAGATAATTTTCTTCAATATCTTTTCCCACAGTCACCATTACTAGCTGTATTTCCCTTCACTCTATTCTTCCCCATTCCCATTTATTCTATTTTCTCTCTCCTTTCACCTTGTCTCTGCTCAGGCATATGTTGTATCTGATTATCTTCTCCCTCAATTTTCTCACTCTTATATCACTTATTCCCTCCTTTCCTCCCCTGTTCCCCCTTATCCTATCCCTTTCCTCTCTTTTTTTTATACCCTAGTGAGTGTGTATGTTATTTCTTCTCTGAGGCATTTCTGATGAGAATGAAGGCTCACTGACTCCCCCCTCACCTTCTTCCACTTCCACTCCAATGCAAAAACTTATTCTTGATTTTTATGTTAAATATCCTAACCCATTCTACCTCTCATTTCCCTTCCTTCCAGTACTTTCCTTTATCACCTATTGACTCATTCTTTATACTATATTATAGCATTATATTCAGCTCATTCCTGTGCCTTGTCTATGTATGCTCCTTCTAACTACTCTTATAAATGAAAAAAGTTCATATGAGTTATCAGCATCTTCTTCCCATGCAGGAATAAAAGCAATCAGTAAGTTCCTCATAATTAATCTTTCTCATCCATCCTCTCTATGATTCACCTGTACTTGGAGATCAAACTTTCTGTTCAGCTCTGGTTGTTTCAACAGGAAAGTTTGGAAGTCCCCTCTTTCATTTGTCCCTGAAAGAAGATATTCAGTTTTGCTGAGTAGTTGATTCTTGGTTGTAATCCAAGCTCTTTTTACCTTCTGGAATATCATATTCCAAGTCCTATGAGCCTTTAATGTAGATGCTGCCAAATCCTGTGTAATATTGACTATAGAGCCACAGTAGTTGAATTGCTTGTTCTGGAATCTTTTAGTATTTCCTCTTTGACTTGGGAGTTCTGGAATTTGGCTACAGAATTCCTGGAAGGTTTTCTTTTGGGATCTCTTTCAGGAGGAGATTGGTAGATTCCCTCAATTTCTATTTTACCCTCTCTTTCTAGAATCTCGGGGCAGTTTTCCTAGAGAATTTCTTGAAAAATGAAGTCTAGGCTCTTTTTCTGGTTGCGACTTTCAGGTAACCCAGCAATTTTTAAATTAACCCTTCTAGATCTTTTTTCTAGGTTGGTTGTTTTTCCAATGAGATATTTTATATTTTCTTCTAATTTTTCATTCTTTGGTATTGTTTATTTTTTCTTGAGTTCTCACAAAGTCATCAGTTTCCTTCAGTTTCATTCTCCATGTGAAGAAATTGTCTTCTTCAGGAAACATTTTTATCTCCTTTTGAAGCTGGCCCAGTTCTGCTTTTGCCTTTTTAGGTTGCTTTTTCCAATTGCCCTAAACATGTTTTTAACATGTTATTTTCTTCTGTACTTTTTGTATTTCTTTCACCAAGCTGCTGATTTGGTTTTCATGATTTATCTGCCTTGCTCAGAAGTGTCAACTTTGTCATCTTCTGAGTGTGTATTTTGATCCTCTGTGAAACCAAAGTAATTTTCTATGGTCAGGTTCTTTTTCTCTTGTTTTCTCATTGCCTTAGCCTATTTACTGACCTTCTAAGGTTTTGGGGTGTTTGGGGACACTCCCCCAGGAACCTTAATTCCTCCAAGGTCTTATGAGAGGTTTTCTTGCCTGTGCTCTGCAATGTGGATGACCACAGGCCCTCACCTCTGCCCTGGAGCTGTGAGGAGTGTCCCTGATCCTCTATGGTGGTATGAGGGCCCAGACTGTGACTTGGATCTAAGTGTAGGAAAACAGCAGAGTCCTTCACCAGGAAGAGCAGAGAGACCTCTGCAGTCTCTTCTGACCACCCCGCCCCCCTTACTGTCTATGGGCTTAGAGCTCTGGACATGCTGGGTAGCTCCACAGGTTCCCACCACAGGACTACTCTGAGGCTGGTGCTGGCAGGTACTCCATGCTCACTCTGGTGCAGCAGAGTTCTCTCATCACCTATTCAAGCTGTCCCCAGTGATTCCTCAGCCAGGAGATCTGGAAGCTACCTCCTCTACCTTGGACTCAGACACCCCCAGGGACTCCCACAGAGCTTCTAAGTTGTCTTGGACTGGGGGGGTTTCTGACCCTCTAAATTTTTTCTAGAGTCATAATTTGATGGTTTGGGGGGGGGTTTGGAAACGAGTTTCTGAGAATTCCTACCCACATGTTTCCATCTTGGCTCCATTTCCTTTTTAATAGCATATATCTGTTTATATGAATATGTATGTTGTTTCTCTCTCTCTCTCTCTGTATATATATATATATATATATATATATATGTATATATATATATATATTATATATGTATATGTATCCACTTATGCATTTGTGTTTAAATATAAATACAGGCATAGATTTTCCTGGCTTTCATTTCAACCTTCTATGTGTTATTCTTTGCCTCTCCTTTAATAATAAAAAGTGTATGTGTTTATGTCATGTTATGGGTATATATTATTATATGCAATGTAGGTATATATTCAATATAAATTCATTTATAATTTTTGTTGACTTCCACAATAGCTTTCCATGTATTATGGCATGCTCCTTGTTTAATAGTATATGTGTGCATAAGCATTGCTTGGGTTTGGATGTGTGAATTTTTATCTATGCATGCATGTGTGTAAATATAAATACATACTCAGATTTTCGTGATTTATAGGTCAAATCTCCATCCACTTTGTGATACTTATAAAAATCGCATATTTGTGTGTGTGTGTGTGTGTGTGTGTGTGTGTGTGTGTGTGTGCTTCACATCTAGCAGGTATTTGCTCCCTGGTTTCAGTTCTTGTCTTCAACATATTCTGTTTCTGTGACCCTGGATAAGTCACTTAATCTAGTTGATATTCTAGACAATTTTTGCAAGACTAAACTCCAGAAAAGATCCTAATCTGCTTCATTAGAGTGTTTCTTCACCAGGACATTCTCAGTAATAGTTAAATCCAAAGTCTAACCCTTATCTCTATCCCTTGTAATTAAAAAAGTTGCAAATACTTTATGAGAATCTTTGCAGGGTACAGTCATCATTGTCCCTGTTAGCTAAGAAATGGTTCAACTTCATATCTTCAAGTTAGGCAGAGATTACACTTTACTTTTTTCTTTCAGCTCTGGGAGATCATGATTTTGTGTGGGGGAAATATAATCCAGCCATTTCTAAATTGGGTCATTTTAAATTTTGTTCTTTACCTCACATAACCTCATCTTTATGAATTTTTTGCCCTCCTAAACAATGTTCCAGCATTCCATCTCATTTTTTAATTTGGATTTTGAGTATCTCAAAGAAATCAAACTGAAGTCACTCTTTTAACTTCAGTAAGCTTATTTTAGCTAAGAACTTATCATGTCTCTGAAAACCAAATTATTGTCTCTGGCTTCAAATTTGGGATCTGTACCATGTGGTTTGAACTGTGAAGAAAGAAGGTACCTGACCTTGTGATAACCCTAATGCTTTATGAATTAAAGTTTGAGGAAGTCCATTTAAGCTTGCTATTTATTACTTTAATAAGGGGAATGTGCTTCTATCTCTTTTTAGATATTGAATTATTTATTCCATTTTGAATTACTGATTTGTATGACTGCCTAAATGATGACATCTGGATGACAATTTCAACATAGATATCTACACTGGAGGGAGGGAGGGAGGAAGAGAGAGAGAGAGAGAGAGAGAGAGAGAGAGAGAGAGAGAGAGAGAGAAACAGAAACAGAGACAGAGACAGAATCAGAGACAGACGGAGACAGAGACAGAGACTGAGAGAGAAAGACAGACAGACAGACAGACAGAGATACTGAAGGCCAAGGTTTAAAGAAAGTATGGATATTCTTCAGAGAAGGGATGCGAAGGCATATGGGTCTATTTGTTAATACAGGTCAGAAGCTAGGTTTCAGTTCTAATTCTTGTTTTTATAGCTCTAAGAATGACTATCCTTTTTGCTTCTTCTCACAATTAGAAAAGAGTAACGATCACTCTTTAATCTAAGAAAGCTTCATGATTCCTGGTCACCAGTGGAGAAACTACTTCAAAGAATGTTGCTTAAAGTGTTTTGGGGCAAATGAAAGACCTTTCTTTCTTTCTCCTACCCTAGAAGAGCATGAACCATTTATCTGTTCTCCTTTCAAACTTTTGTGAAAGAGAACAGGTAAAATATGTGCCTTTCTTTTAACATCAGTACAATGCAGAGGGCTGACCACTCTATTACCATCTAAAAAGATTTGCTTTTTTACCTCTATTTAGATTATTGCAAACTTCCTGATTAGCTGCTTAATACTATGCTTTGCTCCTTTAACAGTGCTATCATTAGAGAGAGGATTTGTGTTGATATGACAGTATTTTTGTCCAGAAAGGTCTCTTTCGGAATGCTGAATTTGAATTGTTTGTCCAATTACTTAGTTAACAGTCATTTATCAAGACTTTATATTTTTTCAGGCAATAAAAATATAAATAAAAGCAAAAAAAGTCTCTTCTTCCAAGCATCTTACATTCTAATGCAGAGGAAAGCAAATAAAAATGAAATGTAAAAGTGTGTGTGTGTGGGGGGGGGCAGTTAGGTGGCACAGTGTAAAGAGCACTGGCCCTGGAGTCAGGATGACCTGAGTTTAAATTTGACCTCAGACACTTAATAATTACCTGGCTTTGTGATGTTGGGCAAGTCACTTAATTCCATTGCCTTGTAAAAACAAAACAAAACAAAAAGCCTGTGTGTGTGTGTGGGGGGTGTTATTCAGTGCAGGATCATGATGGAAAAGTCTAGAGAAGGGAGCAGTATAGTAGGCAATGAAGAGATAGTAGGACTGGATGTCCTTATTAAATGGATGCTCTGGGTAGAGTTATATTTTAGAAGAAATGATGACGGGGAGAAGGTGCTTCTGAGATGTAAATTCCATTACTACAGCTGAAGTGAACTTCCATGTTGAAAAGACAACTGGGGCATAATGAAGTCTGGGGGAATGCATCCAGGAAGCACTAGAACCTTGTTTTTCTTGACTCCAAATATCTTTCTCTATCCATTTTTCCATACCCACAGCAATTCTATAGTTATTATCAATCAAACTCTCCAATGAAAATATACTTCTCTAAAACCTTTGCCATGAAAAAATTCATGGATGCTAAGCCAAATTCCAACAAATATTCAGTCAATGTGGGTCTGTTTACCTATTTATATTTACTTTCAGTAAGAACACCATACTTTCAGACATTTAGGTTCTTCTCAAGCAAATCAGAGAAATTGATACTATGAAATCCTAGAAAGTGATTTCTCTCTTAATATCACCCTTCTATGATTATCACTTTGTGAAATAAGACTTTGTGAAATTCAAAGTAAGTTAACCATCTTATTTTCTGACTTCCTTTGCAGTCCCTTCATCTTCAAGTTTTAGAGAGGTAGGTTCAATAGCTTTTCACATCCTGTAGGACACATGATTATTTTACCAAAAGGAAATTTAAAGAGCCTTTTAAGAAAAAGCAGAAGTTTATAAGCTCTATATCTTCACTAAAAATACATTCTTACTTTAATCACTCCCTAAAAATTTTTTAATGATCATCTATGGGAGAGTTATTAAAATGGTACTATGAATAATCCCTCAATAATCCCCTACTACCTGAGAGCCAATGATGGCAGTGGATAATAATAATTCAACATATCTCATACTATTAACTAACTCAGTAAGAAGCTATTCCATTTGACATCCAATCATTTCTTTAATCACACTTTCGAGAAAACTACATATAGCCACCTCCTTATCATGCAATCTTATTATGCAGCATAAGGTAGGGCAGCTTAGGAAAGAGATAACAGGTGAATTATTTTTTCCTATTTTGCAAATCATGCAGGATGAATACATATCAATAGATGTTGCTCCAAAGGGATTAAGGAATTGTAATTTGTTAACAAAATTTTGAGATGTTAATTCATTGGACTCCCTTTCTCCCATCTTGCACTTTTCTCAAGCTTTCTAAATTGAGAATTTATTTATTTATATTCAGTCTTCCTGATGCACATTTACTTTTCATTTAAAAACAAACCAAAAAACTAACAATACTCCCTTAAAAGTCTTTCTATTATTTTGATAGTTGTTCTGATATCACTTATTTCTTGCTTAACTTATGTTACATTCTTCTATATTGTATGAATATGATTTTGTTGGGCATGTATTTCTCTTCCATAATGCAATTTACACAATCTTTATGATTAACTAGGTGGTGGTTGTATGTAGTTGTCAATATACAATTTTTGAGTCTGTGTTCACTCTGGTAGAGTGAATCTTCAGATCTTTGCCATCCAGTCTTTGGAGAAAATGTTTATATTATATAATTCAATCCTCAATAAGATTTGTTGAGTATCTTCTATATACTAGACAGTATGGATAAACAAAATCTGTATATTATGTATACAATTGCCAAAACATAAAAATTCCTCCCTCTTCTCTTGGGGGGAAATGACATTTAAACACATAAGTAAATACAGTTTTTCAAAAGGATGAAAACCAAGGTACCAAGGAAGGCCTCATTTGGAGATCACACTTCAATTGAGCATTGATAGAATCCAAGAATTCTAAGAAGTAAAGTTATAAGGAAAGAGGAATACCTATGGCATGAAAAGAGTACAATGAGACTCCTGCATAAGCACAGATATTTAAGATAGAATTTTATGTACAAGGAAGAACAAGGTAGGTCAGTTTGCAAAGGCTGTATATAATGTTAAAGGAAATATTATTGTAATAAATATATTAAGAAACAATTAGTTAAAGGTGTTTAGTGCCAAAAAGAGGATTTTTTTTAACCTAAAGGCAATAGGGAGTTGTTGAAACTTTTAGAGTACCACTAGCTAAATCCATAATTCCAATTTAATGTTTTCTTATGTTTACCATTAATCATTGCTTGAACACATTTTATGAAATTTCTCTAAGAGTAGAATTATTGGTCCTAAGAAGCATCTTCATTTGAAGAATTCATCTTGGAAGATATAATATATTTGTTGAGAGAGGGAGTCTTCAGAGAGGAAATCTTAGGTCTTTATTAGTCACAGAAGTAAAAAAATCATTTATTAAGACCTTACTATATACACCAGGTAATATAAATTTATTCTTGGGGATTAAAAAGACAATCCCTATACAAAGAGAGCTCATAATACATGGAGGAGACAATATAAATGTGTTCAATATATCTAAATTCAGAAAAAAAGTGAGAATAATAAACAGAAAGAGGACAATGGAATTACAGAGAGGCAATAAATTAATACTATAAAAAGTGGGATTTTGTGAAAAATTTGAAGAAATCCAGGGAAACCAGAATATGGAAATGAAGAGAAAAAAACTTTTCATGCATGAAGCCAGGCAATGAAAATTCCCAGAATAGGTAGAAGGCATATCTTTTTCAAAGGGACCTGGTAACTCAGTAGATAGAGAACTGAACCTAGAATCAGAAGATCTGAGCTCAAATCTAGTCTCAGAAGCTTCCTAGCTGTGTGATCCTAGATAAGTCACTTAAACTTTGATTACTTAACAGAAGGATCCAAATGGTAAACCATTTGCCAAGAAAATCCCAAAGTCAGATGATTCATGGAATCATGAAGAGTCAGACATACTTGATTGACTGAACAGCAACCATAATATATTTTCAAGGGACAATAAGGAAAGCACTATAATCAATAGCTGGTAGTACTGATAAATGCAAGGTGTAAGAAGACAGGAGAGTGTAGAGGAAGTATTTTATAACGAACTGAATGAGAAACAGAGGAGTTGGGGGAAAAATATCTAAGTGAGGGCCAAATAATTATCCAGAAAATGGATAATTTTTTAACATATGTGGTGTATAAATAATGAATAATTTATAATTTTCTTCAAATTTTAATTCAAGACTGAAACTTTTAATAATTTAACAAAAAAGAAGCTATGGATTAGATTGATTTAAATAAATTAAATGGATTTTGAGAATTGTCTATTGTAGTAGACTCAGAGACCCTCAACTATTGTGGAAGATACAGGCATTTTCATTATTTCAGAAATGTTTAAATGAATTACTCCTAAACAATGAGTCTGATGGTTCTTACTTTTCCTATAGTTTGCAAAATTCCCACAGTTGTTTGTTAGATATGTATATTTATGTAGAAATCATTGAATCAAATATTGAGTTTTTAAGCCTCTGTGATAGATAAATACTGTGTATAGTTTAAAGAATAAAAGGATTTTAAAGTTTGAGATCAGTCAGATTAAATATCTTACTTGAGATAAGAAGAAACTGAGATGCTGGGAGTTGAACTAATATGCTTAAACTCAAATAGCTAGTTTGTGGTAATGTCAGGACTAGCATCCAACCCCCTTGTTTCCTAGCCCAATATTTTAAAATTACATTGTGCTTTATAAGACATAGGGATGGGTGTGATGTGGCATATAATTAGGTGGCTCAGTGGATAGAATGCCACACCTGGGGTCAGGAAGATTCATCTTCCTGAGTTCAAATCTGGCCTCAGACACTTACTATGTGTTCTTTGACAAGTTACTTCACTCTGTTTGTTTCATTTTCCACATATGTAAAATGAGCTGGAGAAGGAAATGGCAAACCATTCCAGTATCATTGCCAAGAAAACCCCAGTTGGCTCTTGAAGAGATTGATCTGACTGAAATGACTCAACAATGACAGAAGACATGGAGGGATCTTATGGTTCAATTGGGGAAATGAAGATGTGTCATGAAAATATTATAGTCATATGCATATGCGTTGTGCTCTAGGTCAGCCTGTACCTGTTTGCCCTCCCAGACTTTCCCACCCTCCCCAGGTCTTACTAGTCTAGGGACTATTTCCAAAAGAAGATCAGAAATACCTGATACTCATAAATCCTTGAACTAGATCTGATTCCTAGACTCCCATCATGGATCATTCTTTACTATCATTCTGTATATGGGGGAAAGCATTAGAATTCAAACCAATTTAAAGTATCCCCTTCTCTAAACACACACACACACACACACACACACACACACACACACACACACACCCTTATTCCCTCTCTAACAAAGGCTTAAAAGACTTAAAAAACTCAAGTGTGTTTGTTATCTACATGTCACTTTCTCAATCACACATTTGCCCACCTACTCTCTTTGCACCATATCCAAGTTGCCCCTTAACGAACCCTCTTTACACAAGTGACTCTTGGCTCAATTGTAAACAGCCCTTTCACAGTCTATAGTCACCTCCACATTACTTTCTGGTGACTTCATAACTGACAACCATTTCATAACTAGCCTTGGAGCTGGTTCTTCATCTCAGCAAGTAAGAGCAGAGAATCATTCATCTCATTTCTGAAGTGACCTCCCCCTGGGAACATATACTGTTTGTTGGCTTGGTAACCTCAGCATCAGAGAGATATATGCAGAGATGACAGGCAAGTGACTCATCACCAGAAAGTTGGATATCAAAGAATTATTTCTCAGTCATAACAAAGCATGGAATCTAGTTTCTTTGTGAAGATATAGAGAAATTGTGACCATTGCCATTGGTGGAAATATTTTAATGATATAAAAAATCTTTGAAGAATTGATGTAGTAAAAGAATGTGAAGCAGCAGCATAAGTCACCCGAAAATGGCTAAGGGGGGTCACATAGATAACAGGAGATCTTGAAGTCAAAAAGTAAGGAAAGCATTGTAGAACAGGGGAGAGAATTCCAATACTGAAGTCAGAGAAGGTGGGTTCAAATCTTGCCTTCATTCTTTAATACCAAAGTAACCTTGGTTGAACCATTTAGTTTCTAAGGGGTTCAATTAGATGGTCTGTGAGGTCAGTTCTTGCTCACCATTTATGATTTATATGATCTTAAGCTTCTCTTCATATTGTGCACTAAATGCATAAAACAGTAAGATTAGAAAATAATCAAAGGCAATTTTGTAAAAAAAATTGTTGTATGGCAGTGTTTTACAAAACTAAAATAGTTTTGAAAGCTACACTATTTGAAATCAGAATCAAAGCTGTAGTTAAAAGCATGAAGTCTTACATTCTTTTCTTTTTCTTTTTTTTATTTATTGTTTGCAAGGCAATGGGGTTAGTGACTTGCCCAAGGTCACACAGCTAGGTAATTATTAAGTGTCTGAGGCAGGATTTGAACTCAGGTCCTCCTGCCTCCAAGGTTGGTTCTCTGTTCACTATGCCACCTAGCCACCCCTACATTCTTTTCTAACCTTAGTAATAATCTAATCTAGACTCCTCATTTCTACAGAGACAGAAACTCATGCCTGGGTAGTTTTTTTTTTTTTAACTTCTCCAGGGCTATATAACAAGATATTTTTTTAAAGTAAAGACTTAAAGTTAAGGTTCCTGATCAGTGCTCCTGAGTCCCAGGGTCAGTGTTCTTTATGATATAAAATATTTCCTACATTTTATTCCTTTGATAGTATAGATTCTTTTTGATGATCTATTCTTTAGACTAGTCAAAGAATTGTTAATAATACAATGAAGGTGTAAATTGTACTTTTGCCATAACTTTTGGAGTAAGACATTAAGAACTTGATTGGACTGTCCATCAGTCTGATCCATAATGCATTTCTTATCTTCTAGTTTAGCATGGTAATTAATTTTAAAAATCAAGTATACAGTGATTAACAGTCTGATTTTCCTATAAGTTATGATCTTCATCCCTACTAATCTTAAGCCAGCTTCAAGTTGAAATAAACACAAATTAGCATTTGAGAGATATGATTTAAAATGGACCACATTACAAAGCATGACAAATTAGAATGAATATCTTCCATATCAAGGCACATTATATAATTACATGGTTAAGCTTAATATAGTGCCCTCACAGCAGAGATGTTCAGCATTCAAACATGGCCCAAATGAATAAGATGAAGAATAGGGTAGCTCAGTCTCATATAAAAGTGAAAAGAATGTCTGAATGTATTAATCTTTATTTTTCCTTGAGACTGAATCAGAAGATGCCAAGAGCCCAGGGAAATGGAAAAGACTCAATCTGGGGCATGGTGAAAATGTCTAGTGTTTTTTTTTTCTCCACAAAAGCTACTATCTTGTGATAACCCAGGTTTTGGACAAATTGCTGTTTATAACTTGAGGCACTCATCTATGCTACTCTCCAGTTCCTCAGGTTTTCTGGACTCCCTATTATCTTTTTTTTTTAGGTTTTTGCAAGGCAAATGGGGTTAAGTGGCTTGCCCAAGGCCACACAGCTAGGTAATTATTAAGTGTGTGAGGTGGGATTTGAACCCAGGTACTCCTGACTCCAAGACCAGTGCTTTATCCACTACGCCACCTAGCCGCTCTCCCTATTATCTTAAGAATAAACCAAAATGTCCATTATTTGAGTTGTAAAGCTCTGCACATTCCTACTCGAATTATCTTTCTAGGCTAATTCGACTCTACACATCATACCCTATTCATTCAGTCAAACCAATCTCTTTGCTGTTTGCTACATGTGACATTCTACTTTCCATTTCTGTCTCTGCCTTTTTTCTGTTGTTCTACGAGCTTAGAATCTAGAATTGGTCTAGAGAGTCACTTGTTAACTTTTCATCATTTCCATTAAAAATTGGGAAATGCTACAATTCAAAGTTTGATATATTTTTTTAAGCTTGTCTAGACATAAAAAAGTGATGAAGAAAGTGAAGAAAATAATTAAATAATACAGATTAAGAGTGCATAAACTCCAAGATAATATAAACTTTTGGCAGACAATAAATATTTGTTGTCTGAATGAGAATTGTTTCCTCCTTCTATAAAGTTTTCTGTTCTTTACTTTGTTTCCCTAAATTTTACCCCAAAGTCCCAGTTCTTCTAGCTACTCCAGGTCATCCTGATCTCTCCTTTATACCTATGTTTAGGTTGGTAGAGTTAAGCACTGTTGTGTGTCTCCCAAAAAACCAGATACTTCTCATGATCTTGGAAACTAGTACAACTTTTGGTGATTGATTCCAACCTGTCAATCAACATGCATTTTTAAAACAAATATAGTAACTATTCAAAACAAGAGATACAAATACCATAAGAAAATCCTCCCCTTTAAGGAATTTATTAAATTCTAATAGTGGAAACTTAGTTACTCAGAGATATATGAATGAAAAACGAGGTTGTTTTGGTGAAAGGACACTCCCCACTTAGCAGGAGAGGATGTTGGAGAAAGACCTCACCTGATGGTAGAATTGAGAAGAGTGTTGAAGACAGACAGAGGTGGTCAAAAGTTACTATATGCCAGACACTGTTAAGCACTAACAATAAAATTGCAAGCAAAAGAGAAAGTTACTCTCATGAGCTTATATTTTAATAGAAATGGCAACACATATAAGGGAATTAATTAGAAAGAGTCAGAGAGGTAACTTTGGGGAAAAAGTGAAAAAAACAGTTTCAGGAATAAGAGAAGCTAGGAAATAAAGTTCTGATTGAAATATATAAATTAAATATGTATATTAATATGGGGTTAGTTATAGAAGCATAGATATATAAGGACAGATGATCTGGATATTTAAATCTAAATATTGATATAGACAATTTAATATATTTTTCATATAAGTAATATCACCTTATAATTTATAATTTTTGGATAATGCAATGATTCCTTATGACAATTTAGAAAATTTGGATTTACAAATTACTTTCTCAGTGAATTGGGGTAGGGCAAGAGAATGGAAAATAATTTAGGTATCAAAGTTAAAAATTGTTTTTACATATAACTGTAATTGCAAATAAATTGTAAACTAAAATTGTAAATAAAATAAAATGATGGAGCTGCACTTAAAAAAAGAAAAAAAGAAAATTTGAATTTAGAGAACCTGGTTTCCAGTACCAATACTGAGGCTTATTTCATATCCCCCAAAACTTGAATATATTGCTTTGCTTTCCTGAATTTTTGTTTCCTTATCTATGTGTTTGAAATGATATGCAAATACATGACCTACCTCTCAGTTTTTGGAAGGAAATTGTTTATCAATTGAGCAATGTGCTTCCTAATCATGAACCCCTAACATAAAGGTAGAGAAGACCTTGAGTTTGAGTCAAAATAATGTATTTACTGGATGCCAATCAATTACTTTGAGACTCATTTTTTTGTTTATTCATTTTCACTTATTGTTTTATTTGGAGCGTAGTTTTTAAATGTTCAATTCCAAATTCTCTCTCTCATGCCTTCCCCCAACATTGACAAGACTAGTCATATATCAATTATATATGTAAAGTCAATATTTCCATGTTGACCATGCTGGAAAAACAAAACCAAGAAAAAAGCAAACAAATTAAAGAAAGTGAAAGGAGCCTGCTTCAATGAACACTCATAGTTCATCAACTCTCTCCAAAGATGAGTAACATTTTTCATCTAAGTCCTTTGGAATTACCTTGGATCATTGTTTTTATCAAAGTAGATAATTCATTCACAGTTGATCATCTTTATAATATGGCTGTTATTGTGTACAATATTATCTTTATTCTTTTCCTTTCATTTTGCATTAGTTCAAATAAGTCTTCCCAGAATTTGTTCTGTTTGTTTTTGAAGCTATCCACTTGTCATTTCTTATAGTAGAATTGTGTTCTATCATAATCATATATTGTCATTTGTTCATCAGTCCTTAATTGATGGGCATTGAGACTCATTTTCCTTATCTGTAAAATGAGGTTAATAATCCACCTCATTGGCTTTTTGTTAGGCACATACTTAGTAAACCTTAAAACCCTCTACCAATGCAAGTTAGTATTAAAACTTCTTTTATATTCAGATTTTTTTCTCTTTTCCAAACCAAAATTACAAACTCTCACTACTTCCTTAATTCTCAGTCACTCTTAATTTCTAAATATATTAATGAGAATTTACTAATTTATTAGTAATTCCAGGTTAGAGAGTATTTTGAATTCTAAATTAAAATATAATAAATTCAGTATGAGCATGAAGTTGTTATAACTAGGCACACTTCAAAACTACTGAATTAAGCCAATCATTTTAAATTCAACATGACAAAGCTAATGCTTAGTCCTCTTTGCACCAGACCCTTTTCATCCTTATTTATTAAATCATCATTGAAGATGCAAATGCAAAATAACATGTGTTATTTGCATGTTTCCTCCACCCTTCTCTTTCCTTTTTCCTCCTGCCCCTGCCTTTTGAACCAAATTAACTGGTTGTCAGCAGTAACTAGTGGCAAAGAGAGGGCAGGCAAAAGGAGGTTGAGCTCATCAGAGTGTTAGGAGGAGTTAAAGAAACAGTAATAAGCTATATAATGTGTAATACAGTCTCTTGATTTCTTGATTAATAACTTCAATTCAAGAAGCATTTATTAAAGGATGACTAAGCAAAATATGGCTCTAAGGAAAAGACTAAGATAAATGATTTTATCTATGATCTGTGCCCCTGAGGAGCTTACAGTCTTAAGGCCCATAATATTTCCATTTCCTAGAATTATAGTTTTTTTAATATTCAAATCTTATTTATTTTTATAAATTAGTTGTTAATTTATGGGGTTAATTGTCATGGACAAATATTAAGGAATTTTATCAGGTTTCTTAGCAAAATGATTCAACTATTTATGGTATTTGCTGGTTCTGCTAGAGAATGTTCGGTTTCTATTTTTAGTGAAAATAGTGAAAAATCTGCTACCTTCCTTCTAGAAAGGAGAGCAGGGACCAAAGGGCTTTGTACTCTCTTTAGTAAGAACCTATCAGGTAAGTCTCTGGAATGGGATCTTGAATATCTTATCCATTTGGACCACATGTTGCATGAGACATCTCATGCTATGAAATAAACTTCAATATTCCATCAATGCAGCCTATGAGGATGACATCATCAGGGTTCATTCTAAGTGAACCAGTATGCATCTGAGTTAGAGTAACTCCAACAAGTATTTTCGATTTATACACTACCAGAATAATTGCTTGCATAAGCCCATAAACTTGCAATGGTGCTCTGTGGTATCCATAGAGTTTTGGATCCATCGGTACCTGTCTAGTGACCATGTTCAGCTTGTAGAGATCTAATGGATGAAGATATGGTTGTGATTTCTCTATAGCCATGATCTTTATCTGTATCTTGAGCTCATTTGTAGTCTCCAGGATGTCCTCTGGATTAATCACAGTTTTCTTAAAAGCATCCCTTTGTAGTCAAAGTAGTGTTCAATGTGTATGTATGTGAGTGTCTATATGTTGTTGCCTGTGGTATATGAGCATCATCATCTCCCAGTCTTTCTTTCACTGGTGAATCTTGATCAGATTGTTTTTTCCCCATTTGAAATGCTTATATATCATGGGAAACAACATTGCAAATGTTACTTTCCTGGAAAATTAATTTCTCCTGTACCTTTGGTATCTGGCCTTTCTTCCACAGCTTTTCTATTATCCACCCCATTATGTCCTTATTATGGATTTTCAAAATCAAAGAATTGCAGCCTTAGATCAGTGATGGACATATGGACAGAAATAAATCATGATGGAAGCTACTTGCACTCCATCAGCTGCAGGTTGCTTTCATGGCATTGGGATTATGGGTGTCTTTTCCTAACCCAATGTTTCTGAGGATTATATTTACCCAACTGATACCCATCATCCTGTGCTGTCAGTCATGGCAACACAGAGATGGCATAGGTACCAGCTTCCTATGAGAATCCCCAGACAAGTTCTAGTACAAACCAGGGCTCAGAAGGGAAGTGGACAAAGGTACAAAAATGTCTCTGCCAGTAGCAAATAGGCTGAGCTGCTGTCCTGCAAATAGGGATGCTTCAAGAATGAACTCTGGCTCTAAAAGTGCAAGGTCTTGCTGAATCAGGACCAGGGAGCTGGCTTCAGCCTCCAGGAATTTACCTTGGAGGACAGGGCACAGCACAGCTTGGCGATTAGCAGCATCTTATTCTGCAAAGTCTAATCCCTGTACTCAGGTTGAGCCTCAGAGTAAGAAGCTGCATAGTCAGCTCTTTTGACTCCCTTTCTTCCCCAAGCTTAGGTGATAAAGAAGAGTTGCTATTTCCACTTACTCTTGCTCCTGTGCTCAGACCCAACTTGGAATGACTGCACAGAAATTGCATGAAGAAAGAATCCTGGCTAGGGAGAGGGAGGGCATTGTCAGGACCCAGAAAGACCCAGTTACCCTTGTCCTCCCAGAGTCAAAAAGCTGGAGAGGAAGTTTACAAAGCTAGAACAGGACAGACAAGAAGAGTAGGAAAGGATGGTTAGGCAGAGCTAGCATTATAGCAGAATTATTAATTGTAACACCCTCATTTGCAGATGAGCAAACTGAGGCACAAAGGTATTAACACATTGTGTTTAAGCGCAGTTTGTTTACTTTGACCATGGAATGATATTCTATTTGCTTCCTATCAGTCATCTCTCTGTTCTGTGGGGAGATTTTTGCAATGACTTCCATTTGATTAGTTCCCTTCCCTCCCCCCTTAATTCATAAGAAATATTTTTGTTTTCATTCTACAGAAGAAGGGGAATTTATATTTTTACAGTAATTGAAATTATTATACCTCTACTTTGATTTATATATTCATCTGTGAAAATAACATGGGACCATTATGAACCAGACCTAGACCTGGAAAGGAACTTAGTAGTCATCTAGTCCAACCTGCTTATTTTCTCTGAGACACAGAGAAGTTGAGTTACTTTCTCAGGGTTGCTCAACTGTTAGGATTTGAATCACATTTGAACTCTGGGGGGAGACAAGAGCTGTATCTTTTTAATTCATATCATTTTAACCCTCTGCCCCAAAAGTTTTGGAACAGATTGCAGAGCATAAAGAGTTAACTATTTTTCAGTGTGTGCATTACTATACCATAAATATTTATATTCCATTATGATATTACAAACTTCTCATTTGTTTTGTATTAAAATAGACAAAATATTAATTTGCTGTTTCTTCCCTGGGGCCAGTCTTGCAACTTTCCCCCAAGGAAAAAAAATAACAAATAAATTTCTGGTGAATGCAATTATTTCTCTTTTGATATATAGTTGCTTTATGGCATAAGAGGCAAACACTTGAAAACTAACTTGGTTTCTTTTTTTGCAAGGCAAACGGGGTTAAGTGGCTTGCCCAAGGCCACACAGCTAGGTAATTAATTATTAAGTGTCTGAGACCAGATTTGGACCCAGGTACTTCTGACTCCAGGGCCAGTGCTTTATCCACTACACCACCTAGCTGCCCCTACAAACTTGGTTTCTTTATGAAAACACCGCATCTCCCTACCTAACTTTTTTGTTTATTTTATTTTACTTTTGCAAATTAAAAGTACTTGTGTGAGGTTCATAATGGACCTTCACTTCATACCGACAAAAGCCATGATCCCATCTTTCTAATTTCCTAGACCAATGAGATTGACTCTGAACTGGGTTTTTGGTTCCATTATCTGCCCTCATCAATTTATCCTCAACAGTATTGCCTTAGTAATTTATTTTATTGCATTTCCTGTGATTAAAAGACTCTTCTACTCAAAAAAATGTTCCATGGTTTCAATTAGTAACCTAAAAAGTTTAAATTCCTGATGCTGACATGGAAGACCTTACATTCTGTGACTGTTTAGCCTTACTGCCTTTCAAGTATATAAGTTCCAGTAAACTATATTACTTTTTAGCCCCCATTCTGGTCCTACCCTTTCCTTATGCTATGATTTTGCTCATGACTTATCCCTTCATCTATATTCATCTGAAGAAGTTCAACTGTTCCTTAAAGCACACATTATATCCTATCCTCTCATTAAAGTTTACTGAAAATTATTTTCTTCACAAATTTCAAGAATAGTGGTTTTCCTAGTTCTCCTTTGCCACCAGTGAACTTTACTCTTCATATATTTTGTGAAAGTCTTCCTGCCTCCCCTTCTCATTAGGCCATAAGCTACATAAGGGTAACACTTCTTTTTACTTCTTTTTATTTATTTTTTCATCCTAATTCCTCATACTGAAAATAATTTATCTGTAAACATGTTAATCAAAAATATGTATGTACAATACTAACCTGACAGTTCACTGCTGAGGGGAGGTGGGGTGGGAAGGGAGGGTTGAAGGAAATTTCTAAACTTAAAAATGTACATATGTATATGGATAAAACAGATTATTTTCAGTATGCAGAATTAGGATTAAGGGAAAGAAATACATGAGATAAATTTTATAAAGTGTTCATCAGATTCTGAGGGTTATTTGTTGCTTTGTTTTGCTTTTCTTCCTCTGGATGGGAATAATATTGTCCAATAGCTTAGCCATCAATTCCAATTCAAGGCCTATATCCAGAAGAAATCATAAAAAATTGGAAAAGTCCCACATGTTCCAAAATATTCATAGCAGCTCTTTTGTAGTGGCAAAGAATTGGAAATTGATGGCATGCCCATCCTTTGGGGAATGGCTAAACACATTATGGTTCATGAATACTATGAAGCACTATGTTCTTTAAGAAACCATAAATGGTCAGACTCTAGAGAAGCATGGAATGACTTACAGGTTCTGATGTTGAGAAAAGGGAGCAGAACCGAGAAAACAATGCACACATTAACAACAACATTGTGAGAAGATCAACATTATTTTAAAAAAATAAATGCAATTCAACAACATAAAAAGGAATTGCTGGATCAATGGGAATGAACCTTTTTATTGCTCTTTGGCATAATTCCATATTTCTCTCCAGAATGGTTGAATCCATTGAAAACTCCAACAGCAATGCATCAATGTCCTATTCCTCCCACAACCTCTCCAACATTGATCATTTTTCCTTTTTCTCATCTTATCTGATAGGTGTGAGATGATACCTCATTGTTGCTTTAATTTGCATTTCATTAATCAATAATGATTTGGAGCATTTTTCCAGGATTACATATAGCTTTAATTTCTTCATTTTAAAACTATCTATTCATATCCTTTGACCATTTATCAATTGGGGAATCACTGTCACATGTATATTTTTATGTAACAAATTTTTTTTCTACCATCCCTTCCCACCCCCCCCTCCCCTCAGCATAGAATTATATGTATATATATATATATATATATATATATATATATATATGATAAACATGTTTACAGTTTAGTCATTTTTCAGTATGAGGAATTAGATTAAGGGAAAGAGATATATAAGATATAATTTTTATAGTTTTCATCAGATTCTGAATAGTTGGTTCTTCTTTGTGTGTGTTTGTGTGTGTACATGGGTGTATGTGTGTGTGTATTTTGTTTTTCTTCCTCTGGATGGGAATAGCATTGTCCATAGCAGTCTAATACAATTGTGCTAGCTCTGAACTGCCTGAGAGAAGGTGCTTCCTTCAAGTTTGTTCATCTCACAATGTTATTGATGTGCACGTCGTTCTCTTGGTCCTGTTCCCTTCGCTCAGCATCAGATACTCTAAGTCATTCCATGCTTCTCTAGAGTTTGACCATTTATGGTTTCTTATAAAACAATAATATTCCATAGTGTTCATGTACCAAGGGAAACTCCTCTATGACTGATTTTTCACCTCTTTATCCTCAGTACTTTGAATGTTGTAGACACTTAACAAATTGAAATCAAATGATGGAATAAATCTGATTTGGTGAAGCCAGAAGTGCACTGAAAAATGATGTATTTCTGCTCACTATTATACCTAGAGCAACATCATAGCATAGTGAGTAGAGCTCTGAATTCAAAGACTCCAGAAAAGTCAGGGTTTTAATCCTGCCTCCTAGTACTTCTTAAGTTTGATATTCTGAGCTACTTAATTTACTTCTCTGGTTTCCATATTTGTGAAAGGAAAACAACAGCATCTACCCTATACAATTGTGAAGATTATGAGGATGATTAATCTATTCATTCAGTCTGAGGAAATGCCAGGTGAAGAAATTCCATTTTCCAGTGCAGGTTGGCACTTTTTCTGTAATCTATAACACTCTCTAGCACCAAGAGGCTAGATAACTTTTCTAGGGTCATAAAGTATCTCTATATCTTAGATTTCACTCGATCTCAGGTTCTCTTGGGTTCAAGGTCATTTCTTGATCCATTAAATCATACTCCCCCTCTTGTTCTATGGAGAGAATGGGATAATATACATCAAATACTTTTTAATCCCTAAGTTATTGTAAAAATCTTATTATTATTATTATTATTATTATTATTGTTGTTGTTACTATTTCAGAGACCAGAAAAGTCAACTCAGGAGGGGAAAAATTTAACTACTTGATGATAATAAAGAATTTCTTTAGCATTATATTGAGCAACTTAAAATGTCTGCTGCAGTGAAGTTGAGTAACTTTTACCATGATCCCCTTTGCTTTCACATTTCTCTGTACTTTGGAATGGAGTTTAGCATTCATATATTGCATTATTAAGCTGCATTCCATATATAACCTCAGGCCTGATACTTCAGTCATGCTCTAGGGTCCTGAATCTTTCTACTCTCTTTGTAAATAAAACTATGTAGTTTGAAAGCAAAAGTGAGCTTTTTTAAGAATTTCCTCAGATTCAAATCTAACTCTATCATTGGGAAAAGCAGAAGAAAAGAAAGGTTTTCTACTTTTTTTTCCTCTAAATTGCAAAATTTATTTTCTTTTCATTTCAAAAATAATTTCATTCATAAGCACTAAGCTTTGTTTGATAGTATCCATGATAGTTCATGCAGTTAACAGGCTTCAATATAATATTAATCAAAATTGACCAGTTGGAGTTGACCTGATGCTCTGAGAACAAATTGAATCATGCCTCTTGGCTAACATCCCTTTTAATCTCATCCCCAGCATGGATTAAGTTAAGAAAAGAAGCAAATTTGTTAATCATGAATAGGGGACTCTCCTATTTCTTTTAAGTGGATTGATGATAGCCCTCTTATTAGCCACAGGGATACTTGAGCTCAGAACTCCCAACAGCCCCTTTTTGAGACCAAATATTTTGTATGTCCTGGGATGCTTTTCTTTCCCAAGAACAAAAGAGGTTAATAAATATGAATTGAAGATAAGTTTCCTTTATGGGAGCATGATACATCAAATCTTCCAAAGAAATTTCCATGCTTTTCCCCAGGTATATTGTTTATGGGCTCTGTCCTCTAGTCAAAGATTTCAGAGCTCAAACTGAAACATATCTCTCAAATTGGATTTTATATTAAAAGGCCTGGAAACAAATCCAAGTAATCTTTAGTATAAACTTGCACTTTTGTATTACAGATAAAATAAAATGAAGACAAAGAGCTACAGAATTATGTATGTGGTACTATTCTTTGTTTAATTTTAATTTTTAAAACCTGCAACCATATTGAAGTATCTTTCTATTTTTCTTTGTTCTAAAATGACTGTGGTGCTGATCTAATCAGTGAACTTGTTCGGTTTTATGATCAGTGTAACTGGACCTTGTCAAATTCAATTATTATTCCTCTTTCTATTTTATTTTATTTTTGGGGAAAAAAGAACAAAAATGCCTTAGAAAAAAACAGAATGCTTTAGGAATACAACTTTACATGTTAAAGTCAGTTGAGTATGGATACCAGCTTGGCTGAGATCAAGGCCAACCAGAGAGAGATGGAGTAGTCATTTGCATCACACAAGTAATTTGACATATTTCAGGAAGATTTAGGAAAAACAATAATTTTTGACCTATACCCCTGACATTTCTGTCAATAGAGCCTCATTTAGAGAAATTTAACTTAAAAATGAAATTTCTATTAAAAATGCAAATATCCCAGTAGCTTTGAAATAGCTAGTCTAAGTTGAATGTGAGTCTAGGAGTAAAGAAATTAAAGTTTGTGTGCCACTTCTAGAAACTCTTCTACATTTAGACCCTCAATCTCTATGGGTCTCGGTTTCCATATCTGTACAAAAAAGTGGATTGGAGCAGATGATCTTGGAGCTTCTCATGTGTTAACTTCTGTGTTTTACAGATTTGTAAGAATGAAGGATCTAACAAAATGAAATTTAGGTTTCAGGAAATAATATTAAGGTTACTGAGGAGAAAGATACCTCATGGTCATGGCAGCTAACTTTCCCCAAAAGAATCCAATTTTTTTTTAATTTGGTGAGAAATAATATTTCTGGACATCCTGATGATAAGGTAGATGATTACATCAGAAGAAACTATGGGTGTAGAAGTTATCTCAATCAAAGAATTTAGATTATAGAATAATAAACTGAAGAGAGGTAAGGTATTTTAGATGTTACATAATTCAACTATCTCATTTCCTCATAAAGAAATTGAGTGTCTTCTCCAAAGTAATTCAACAGAATGAAATTGAATAAGCATTTGTTGATTTTTTATGTTAATTCTAAGCTAGTTTACATTCCCTTGAAGGTGAATCACATATCTAAAGATTATTGAAAATAAAATATATACAAGATAATTTCTTGGAAGGCAGATATAACATATAGAAAAGATTTGAGCTGGGGGTAATATAATTTTAAATGTATTCACTTTTTTACATGACATAATAATAATTAACATATTTTATGCCATTATATAATTTAAAGTACTTAACAAAAATTATCTGATTTATTCCTCACAATAAATCTCGGTGGTAACTGCTATTATTACCCTCATTTTACACATAAGGAAAAGTGTGGAAAGTATGACCTTATTAAGTGTCTGAGATATCATTTAAATTCAGGTTTTCCTGACACTTAGGACCAGTCTCTATCTCCCATCTATTCATTAAGCATATTCAACATTCCTTGAAAGATGCAGCATTAGAAACAACCCTGTTAAATGAACTCTTGATAATAAGTGTCAGGTAGGTTATAAAGGAAGGAGATATCGAATCATCAAAACTATTTGCTACTATAATGGAGTGATCATGGGCAGTGATGAAGTGAAAGATGGAATTACTGTGGTTGGTGATGTTATACAAATGCTCTTTTTTTCTTGAAGCCATTGTACTAATTACATTTAACTCAATTGTAATCTTTAGTCTCTTTGAAGACATCTATAATTACATACCAAGTGGATGAAGAATATATATATTACCCTCACAATTTGGGGGGATGTGTGATAGAGAATACCATCTGTATCCAGAGAAGAAAGTATGGGATTTAAACAAAGATGAAAGATTATTATCTTCAATTTTTAAAAATTTATCTCTTGTATTACATAATTTTGCTATCTCTAATGTTTTCTTTCTTCCTTACTGATATGTTTTTTTTCTCAACACATTCAATTTTGATCTATGCATATCATGAAAACAATTGTAAAGACAATATCAAATTATCTTCTGTTGGGGGAAGGGGGAGGAAGAGGAGGGAGAAGACAATTGTAAAATTCAAAACCTTGCAAAAATGATTGGTGTAGGGGTGGCTAGGTGGCACAGTGGATAAAGCACTGGCCCTGGAGTCAGGAGTACCTGGGTTCAAATCCAGTCATGGACACTTAATAATTACCTAGCTGTGTGTGTGGCCTTGGGCAAGACACTTAATCCCATTTGCCTTGCAAAAACCTAAAAAAAGTGATTGGTAGAAAATATATTGTATATAATTAGAAAACAAAATATTGATATAATTTAAAAAAGGAATTTGTATTACCCTCATTTCATCATGTTTCTGTTTTGATACCCTTTGAAACCTATGCAACATGCCATTAGATAATATTAATAGCAATAATAATAGCTGATGTTTTACTAAAAACCTCACAAATATTATCTTATTTCCATCTTCACAACAATCCAAGGAGTTAGGTAGTTTTTTCTACCCTCATTTTACAGATGAGGAAACTGAACTAGATTAACTGATATGTCCAGCATCACAGAAGTATTATCTGAGGTCATATTTGAAATCAGGTCTCCTTGATTCTAGGTCCAATGCTTTATACTCTGAAGTATCACCTTGCTGCTTCTCAGGTATACGTGTCAGACAGTAGATATGGATCCTGTGGGCAGCCCAGACTTGAAAAGAAGGAATGGTACAGGCTGAATTGCTTCCTAGAAGAGATAGCATAGTTCTTTTATTGGCCTCTAAGTTTTCTGCCAAAAACAAAGGCCTATCTTCTCAATACTAACATTTCACCAGAATTACTAAATTTCAGAAAGGCACTTAACATCTTTGTCACCAAAAAATTAAAGATGAACATCCCAGAGAAGGCAGAGGGAAAAGTTCATGGTAGGTGTGAGTATGATAGACTATAAAACCAATTTGCATCTACAAAAACAGGAATTAAAAAATGTCATTAAGAATTTGTATAACATGTACTCCTGTCCAAGATGTCTGAGGGTAGCCAGGCACTGTCCTAAACTCTCTTGGCTTTCCCTCAGAACTACCATGAATGAGCCTCTTAGATCCATAAAACCCAGAAAAGAACAAAGGAGAAGACCATCTACCAACAAGGTTTGTCTTAGTGGAATGTGGGTGAGTTGGGACAGAGAGCAGAGACACAGCTCAGGGAAAGTGGGGAGAGACCCTGGGACTAACTTGAAAACAGCTGCAGAAATTTTGACTATATGAGTGGTGAGCAGGAGAGTTCCAGCAAGGCACCTAGATATTCATCTGGTCTGCTCAACTGGTCTGGAAGACCAGGGCTGCAAGCCCCCATGTTTTTAGTAGATGCCCCAGTTTCCAGTTGAGTCCCCCCCATTCCTGTAAGAGAAAGTGACCTTTCCCAGAAAAACCCAGCAGCAATAACCTCACCCCCCTAGGCTCAGTTCTGAGTGAGGATTAAGGAGATTAAATATATAGCCCAAGAACCCAGGACTCATTGTTTGAAAATAATCCAAATCTATTTGCACCCCCCCAAGCCTCCCCACCCCCCAAGGCCTAGAGAGTGGACCACAAATCGAAGTCTCAGACACTTTTGAGAAAGTGTCTAACATCCCCTACTGACTGGCCCACTTGGATTTCCTAAAACCAGTGAGCAAAGCCTCTAGAGATTTCAGCACCAAAAGTCTCTGAACCAGCCACTGCCCAAAAACAAGATCCTAGGAAAATGAAGAAAAGTCATCAAGCTAACTTGAAACCAAAGATCATAACTCAGAGAGATATGGAACTTCTGAGGAGAATATGAATTGGTCTCCAATCCAGAAAGAATTCTTAGAAGAGATCAGAAAGGAGTTTAAAAACCAATTGGAAAAATTGGGAAAAGAAATGCAAGAGAAAATTAAGACTTTGCAAAAAAAAATTGTCATCTTGCAACAAGAAAACATTGGATGAGTGCAAAAAGAAAATAATTCTCTCAAAACTGCAATTGGGCAAATGGAAAACTCTTTCAAAAATAGAATTAACCTCTAGGAAAAGGAGTTGCAAAACGTAAATGAAGAAAATTCTTCTTTCAACTAAAAAGATTGGAATCTTTAGAGTCTAATGACTTCATAAGACAACAAGAATCTGTTAAAACCCCAAAAAAGTGAAAAAAATAGAAGAAAATGTAAAATACGTCATCTGCAAAACAACTGACCTGGAGAACAGATCCAGGAGAGAGAGAAAGAACTTAAGAATCTTTGGGTGTCCTGAAAACATTGAGGATAAAAAAAAAAGCCTGGCCTCAATTTTTCAGGATATAATAAAGGAGAACTGCCCTGATATCATGCAACCAGAGGGCAAAATAGTTATTGAAAGAATACATCAATCCCTCCATAAAGGGATCCCCAAATGAAAACACTAAGGAATATTGTGGCCAAATTCCAGAACTACCAGATAAAAGAGAAAGTCCTACAAGCAACCAGAAAGCAGCAATTTAGATACCAAGGAGACATATTAAGGTTTACACAGGACTGGGCTGCATCAGCATTAAGGGACTGAGGGGCGGCTAGGTGGCATAATGGATAAAGCACAAGCCTTGGAGTCAGGAATACCTGGGTTCAAATCTGGTCTCAGACACTTAATAATTACCTAGCTGTGTGGCCTTGGGCAAGCCACTTAACCCCATTTGCCTTGCAAAAATCTAAAAAAAAACAAAAAAACCAAGAGCAAACAAAAAACATTAAGGGACTGAAGGGCCTGGAATGTGATCTTCCGAAGAGCAAGGGAGCTTGAAATGCAGCCAAGAATTAACTATCTAGCAAAACTGAGCCTTCTCTTCCAGGCTAAAAGATGGACATTTAATTAAATAGGAGATTTCCAAATTTTTTCCTGATGAAAAGACCAGAGCTAAATAGAAAATATGGACTTTAAACTTGAGAATCAAGAAATACGTTAAAAGGCATAAAAAGGGAAAAGGAAAAAATCCAATGAGATGAAACTGGTTGCATCCCCAACTGAGAGAAAGTATCACATTACTCTTTTTGAAAAAAATATTTATTTATTTTAGTCCATTTGTAAATGCATATTTCCAATTTGATTAAAACCACGGAAATGTAGTAAAATGGGAAACAATTTTTACAACTAGTGCTTCTGACAAAGGACTCATTTCTAAAATACATAAATAACTGAGTCTAATTTATTAAACAACAAAAAACAAAAACAAGCCATTCCCA
This sequence comes from Macrotis lagotis, assembly GCF_037893015.1. Lineage (NCBI taxonomy): Eukaryota > Metazoa > Chordata > Mammalia > Peramelemorphia > Peramelidae > Macrotis > Macrotis lagotis. Next base: position 80,589,325 of record NC_133664.1, on the reverse strand, counting down.
AATTGGCAAATGGTCAAAGGAGATGCAAAGGAAATTTGAAGATGAAGAAATCAAAGCTATCCGTAGTCATAAGAAAAACTTCTCTAAATCATTACTGACTAGAGAAATATAAATTAAAGTATCTCTGAGGTACCACCTCACACCTGTCAGAATGGCCAATATGGCCAGAAAGGACAATGATCAATGTTGGAAGGGATTTGGAAAATGTGGGACAGTAATATATTGTTGGTGGAGCTGTGAACTGATCTAATCTTTCTGGAGAACAATTTGGAATTATCCCCAAAGGGCAATAAAAATGTGCATACCCTTTGGTCCAGCAATATCTGTACTGGCTCTATACCCTGAAGAGATCATGAAAATGGGCAAATACATCACTTGTACAAAAATATTCATAGCTGCTCTGTTTGTTGTGGCAAAGAATTGGCAATCAAGGGGATGTCCATCAACTAGGGAATGACTGAACAAACTGTAATATATGTATGTTTTGGAACACTATTGTTTTATTAGAAACCATAAGGGAAGATATTTCAAAGAAGCCTGGAAAGACTTACATGAATTGATGCTGAATAATATGAGCAGACCCGAAGAACATTATACATCCTAACTGCAACATGGGGATAATGATAATGAACCTTAATGGACTTGCTCATTCCATCAGTGCAACAATCAAGAAAAGTTTTAGGGTGTCTGCAATGGAGGGTATCATCTATGTCCTGGGAAAGAATTATGGAGTTTAAACAAAGACCAAAGACTATTACCTTAATTTTTTTTTTAAATTGTCTTATGTACCACATAATTTTGCTATTTCTGATATTTTATTCTTTCCTCAAAGATATGTTTTTTCTCTCTCAACACATGCAGTTTTATCAATGCATAGCACAGAAACACTGCAAATATTATCAGATTGCCTTCTGTGGAGAGAAAGGAAGGCAAGGGATGGTAGGAGAAACACTGTAAAATTCAAAACCTCACCAATAAATGATAGGTAGACACTACTATTGTATATAATTATAAAACAAATAAAATATTTATATAATAAAAATGAATTTGTATAACATAAAAGATTAAACTGGTCACTTAGTAAGTGTGAGAGATGACAAATGGATAATCTTAAAGTGCCCTGGATATCCTCTCAATGTTAGTTGAAGAAAATGAAGTTTTTTAGTATACCTGTAGACTATCTATGATAAATTTTTGGATGAACCTGAATAAGAGTTGTGCAGTACAGGCAATCATGAATAGGTCACAATTTGCAATATTGGAAGGGTCTCTGAAATTGATAAAGTCATAATCCTATAAAATATTTAATTTTTAAACTATAGATAAACTTTTATAATTAATTTTGATTCATGAAGCACTTCCAGTATAATATAGTATTTCAGATTCTTATTAGATACAAGGAAAATTATGAATTGTAGATTTGGTCAGAGGCTGCTAAATAGTTTTGAATGATAGAAAGTTAATTTTAGAAATGATACATTCTTTTATTTGAAAATACAGAATGTTAACTGATTTTCATTAATCTATCCCTGATTTATTTTAGAGTCTGAAGACATAATTTCATACTTTTAAAGTGAATTTAGTTGTTGTTTTTTCTTTCTTTCTTTATAATGGTAATTAATTTGAGGAAGGAGTTATCTTGTAACTGGTTGTGGAAGACCTAGGTCAGGCAGACCTTTAAATTGTGAAATACCAAATCAGCCAATGCTTTTTCTCATAACCCATTTTATTTTTCAATTTGAAGATAAACGAAAGTCTATTTTGTTATCATTTGCCAAGATCTATGCTTGCTGCTCTCAAATGAGGCTGGCATAAGAGTTGCACTGGATGGGTCAAAGATAAAATGGGCATTACAGTCAGAAAAAAGAACTTATAGATTAAAAATTAATCTTTTTTTTCCTCAAAGATATTATGTCCCCAATTAGGGATTGTTTAGTGTTTCTATCTTGTTTAGTGTTTAGAAACACTAAAAACAGACGTTGGCAAGGTCCATTTTTCAAATGGCTCATGTCATTTATATCAATTCTCTTACCGAAATAAATCCCAGAACATTTTTTCTCCTCCCATAGAATGTAAATGCTTTCTAACTTTTTCATTCTTTTCATCATTATTAGAAATAAATAAAATTGGAAAAATAGATTAGACCTCACTGGGGATGTTACTTTTTTACAAATTTTAAGTTTAATCTGAGTTCCTGTTTACTAAATGGAAAAAAGTATATTCCTAGGTATATATCAAAGCCTTGACTCTTTTTGCAACAAAATACCAGTACCAAAATGAAGACACATGGCAAATTGTAAATAAGCTTATTTATTCATACTAAAACCAAAAAGAAATCAGAGAAAATATAAAGATGAGAAAGTACTAGACAATCCATAAAGTGAATTACCTTTTCCATTAGGAGTGAAAATTTTGACTAGCAGAGAGTTCCAGATCTCACAGAAAGGAAATTACCCTGTGTCTCTAATATAGGAATATGATTAAGGTGCTGATTCCTCTATATGTCATCCTCCTGCCAGAGGATTTCCTTTCTGAAACTGCTTTTAGAAGAGAATCTGGAACTTGGCTTTTTTAAAACTAAGAATCAGAAGAGAAGATCCCCTTTCTTTCAAGCTCTGGTCAATTCTATCCTTCTTGTATCTGTGCATTTTATTAATTATCTTTTTGAAAATCATTGTGAAACTTATGTGAAAATTCTTATGCAAAAGAGTTTTCAACCAAGGATTATACTAAAATCTTTGTTTCACAGACCCACTTATGATGACACCTGGAACTCTAAAGGAATTTTCTTTCATCTGTTGTATTGTTTCTACCCAGATGGAAACTGCAAATTTCACTATCTGATATTCCTCCACAGGTAGATAACCATTAATAGTGCATAAAAATTCAAAGTTATATTTGTTTAGTTTTGGTTTGGTTTGATGCAGAAAAGCACATGGAAGTAAGTTCTATAGAGAGTCAAGGACCTCTTTATAATTAGATTATCAATGATTTTCTTTCTTCCGTCTCCCCTTGCACCATCTCTGATTGACTATCTTCTGTGGAATTCCAGAGTGGAGGACATTTTGCTGCATTTTATTACTTTATATCTTTGCTCCTTGATCATCCTTCTTTTGCTAATCTGAATTCTAGCTACTGAAGCTCCCTTACTGTGATGCTCCTCTCTGCTTTTCCTAGTAGAGTTCATCCATTCCTTTTAGTGTCATCTGCTACTTCCTTACAAGGATAATATAATTTTCTGGAGATTTCAGGAGAAAGATACTCTGATATAACTATAGGGAGGAAATTACTTGCAATCCTGCAACAATGCCAATGCAGAGGCAGTCATAACTTTCAAAATTTGCATGATTTGGAAATTGATTTTATGTGAAGAATGGGGAGAATTCAACTTTGATAATATGCCATTATATATTGGCATTACATTGGCTATATGAAACTGAATAGACAGTTTGGGGGCCAGATTGTGTAGGATTTGGAAAGCTAAAGAGGGGGTTTATGCTTTATCTTATAAAAAAGAGAGGTCTGTGTGCAGATTCTATGCATGAACTCAGAAGAGGGAGAAAAAATATTATTCTCATTAACCAATAAAAGAAAAACCTAGCATTTCCTTCATTGGTGATGTTCAAAGCAAACCATTATCCTGAGAAGGAATCCAAACATTTTACCAGCCTGCCAAAGACATCTATAATACAAAAATTCTAATCTCAGTCATAGAGAAACCTTTTATTGAGGACAGTCACCTGACTTAGGGTATAATATATTTGCAAGTATGTAGGATACATTGGATTGATGAGAAGTTTAAGAGGAGGCATTGAGCATGGACAGTTTATTGTTAAGTAATTTGGCTTAGAAAGGGGGGGGAAGCATAGGATGATAATTTTTTGGGGAAAAAACATGTTTGAGCATGTTGAGAAGAAGTAATGAAGTTGTAGGTAGGGAAAGAAATAAGGATTGACTGTGAGAATTTTTTTTTAATATTCAACAGCTACCAACTTAAAGTAATCATCTAACAAGTGTTTGTTGAGTTTAAATTAAGCATGGGATGTTGTTTTATGATGAAAGTAGTAGTATTTCAATACAGGAAAAATAGGAACAATAACCATTTATTAAATTCTTAAGGTATTCAGTTTAGAAGTGGGGGGGGGGATAGTGAACCACCACTGCAAAATGAAAATTCACTCTTTTTTTTGGAATACATATATATATATATATATATATATATATATATATATATATATATATCTTTTATTCACTAATACTGTATCACTAATTCATCTGTTTGCTGGTAAATGTTTAATGAGGCCAGAGAAACATACCCACTGAATGGTTTATTTTGCTTTATGCAGAAATATTTAGTTTAAAATGTATTGTCATAAAATGCAAACTTAGTTCCCAACTCTTGAGAGGTATATTCCCTTCACTCCTTGTTACACTTCTCTCTATAGAAGGTAAAGAAAAGATCACAATTATGCTTAGCTTATCTTGGCTCCTATACAGCACAATCCCAGATCCAAGTCCAAATCCTTTATTGGGTTGAATTCTGACCATTCTGGCTTCTCAAGGTTCTCTTGTCATGTGATGACTGTACAATCCCATCTTTTATCTTGATTACAAGATCACATTACTTCAAATTCCTAATTCAGGTGGGGATTTCTGCCTTTAAGAAGAAGACACAATATAGTAGAAACTAGTAACATTCCCTGATCCAGGTCCATTGCTGAATGCTTCTCCTCTGACTTGTTCAGTTCAAGCATGGGTATAGTGCTCGTGCTGAATATATAATAAGAAGAAGGGCACAGGAAAAAGTGGTCAAAATACACTTTTAAAAATTTAATCTATATCATTTACACTTAAGTCAAGAAATCAACATAACAATGTTGAGATCTGTTTTGTTGTACTTCCAAAAGTCCAGGGTATAAAAGCTCATTGTGAACATTTAACAGTTGGTTTTCTTGAAACAGAGCTGACTTCAGCATGCCCTTTAATTCCTCTATAAAGTCTGGACAGCCAGCTCCTCGGGTTTTTTCCCTGAAATGTTGTGTTCAAAAGATATAAGATAGAAAGGATGTAAGATAGAAAAATTGTTTCAGAGATGAATACCCCCACAAAAAAAACACACCATAAAGTTCCAGGCTTATCCCTGGGACCTTAAAAAATATGGAAGATGATTGGTAATTTGCTCATGGTCTTAGTTTAATCCTGTACCTAATTTTGAATTCAGAAAACAGAATACAGGCTCTTGCAGGACCTCAGGGAATTCCTAAGAAAGCTTCATAGAACTGTTGCTTAGTGAAGGGAGCAGAACTAGGAGAACATTGTACACATTGACAGCAACATCGTGAGATGTTCAACTGTGATGGACACAGCTCCTCTCAGCAATTCAAAGATTAAGGACATTCCTCAGACAATGGACAATGCCAGAGGGGAAAAAAAATCACAGAATGTGAATGCATACTATATTTACTTTTTAAAACTTCTCTTATGCTTTTCTTCCTTTGTTGTGTTCTTTTTTTCTTTCCCTTTTGTCCTAATTCCTCTATGACTAACATGCAAATATGTTGAACACAAATGTACCTGTACAACTTTTACTAGATTGTTTGTTGCCATGGGGAGGAGGTAGAAAAATGTGGAATTCATCAATTGTCAAATGGATGCATGTTGAAAATTTGCTATTGCATGTAATTGAAAAATAACATAAAATTTCAATTAAAAAAGATTCATGAATAACTAAAGGCTATGAAAATTGAATTTATCTAGAAAAGTGAAATTATATATCATATATGTATATAATTTCCCCATCTTTTTTCTTAATGATTTCACTATAATTCTATAATGAAGATGATAATAACATAATGAGTTATATTTTAACAGATTATTTCTATTTTGATTTCATCAGTAACACATTATGGACAAGAAGTTGTCCTTAGATGTAGGAAGACCTGGTTTCTGGACCATCTTCTGACTCTTTCAAACTATGTAACATTGTGCAATTTGCTTAACCTTTCAATATTTAAAATACAACTGCTTAAATTACAGCCCAGAAGGGAGGTTCTGTATTTCTCAGTAGAAAGTTCCTAGACTGATGACATTTTGGGTCCTATTGAAAGGAAAACAAATCCACACACAACCAGTATCATAATGGGCATTCTCTGCATGAGTATGGTTAGGATTTTTCCTATACAGCTATTATTCATATCTTAACTATAAATTATTCAGAGAGAAGCTCTTCTAACTTCATCTTCTTCCTGATTTATCTTCATTATATCAAACCTGGTAAGTAAAACTCATTTCTTATTTTTGTATAGAGAGAATATGTTATACATTCATACATAATTGTACATGTAAAGCACATGTACACTCAATATTTATAATTTATTATATTTGCAGGTACATGTAGATATGTGTAAATTTTGCACCCCTCTACAGGACATTATTTAGATGCATTCATCATGATTATGTAGGACCTGAGTGAGCATATATGCATTTGTATTTTAGTAAATGATAGATATGAATATGATAGTATAGTTTGTAGTGTACAATTGTTTGTATGTGTAATCTATATTCATAATATCTTTGATATACTCTGAATATGTATGCATGTGTGCTGTGATTCTTCTGCAAAATGTAGGATGAATTGGATATTTTTATGTTGCAGTATGTTTAACTAGGTGGTATAATAAATAGAGACTCCTGTCTGAAGTTAGGAAGACTTGAATTCAATGTAGCACCTCTCACTAATAAAGTGTGGGATCGCAGACAAGTCCCTTAATCCCTATTTACTGCAGTTTATTCAACTATTAAATGGGGGATATTAACAACACCTATCTCCCAAGGTTTTACTAAGGTCTAAATGCCTGAATATTTGTGTTAAAATAGGGTCTGACACATAGAATTTTATAAATCTATTTACATGTGTGTTTGCATGTATTATGCATAATACCAACAAACATTTATTACTACTATGTGTAGAGGATTGTATTAGGTACTAGAGTGGAATGACAAAAGTGAAACAGCCTCTATCTTTTGAGGAACTGACACTGTATTTGGTATCAGTGTGTTGTATATATGTGTTTACATGTATTTATGTGTACAAAATAGTTACAAGAGATTTGGTGGTAAAATACTTTTGGCTCAGGGAAATTAGGAAAGGCTTCATGTAGAATGTGATCATGGGCTGACACTTGAAGGTAGATAGAGATTCTAAAGGGTCAAATAATACATTCAAGACATGAGGCAGATCTTATATAGGACAGAGATGGAAAATAGAACATATGTTTGAGGACCAGGGAGAAGATCTGTATGAATGGATGTTAGAATCCTAAAGAGAGGAATGTGTCATATATGGGTTGGAAAGGGTTTTAAAAACAAAACAGGAGTATATACTTGCTGCAATAAGTAATGGGGGAGTATAGATGGTTTGTCATTATTATTGTTAAGTTGTTGTATATGTTTTTAAAATAGGGGACTGACTTGGTCTGACCTGTTTCCAAAAAATCTCTTTCACAGCAATGGCAGTGAGATTATAGTTTGAAGGTAGGAAAACCAATTGGAATGCTCTATTACAGTATGTCAAGTTAGAAATGATGAGGACATGAACTAATGCGTTTGCTTTTGGGGTTGAGAAAAAAAAGGAACAAATGTGGAAGATTTTCTGTCAGTCTGAACAACATTTGACAATTTTGGGAAGATTATTGGTAACATAAAAATAAGAAATGAGGATTAGATAGAAAGATAGATGTAGATATCATACATATAAACATTCATTCACATATATACCCACTCTATAATATGTATATATATGTATTATACACAGTTGCATATCCATAATAATCTTATGTATATGTGTATACAGACATACACATACAAAATTTCGTTCACCAAACCCCAGCCCTAGGCATTCAGGATACTCTTCTATACCCCCCCCAAAAGAAAAACATAACCAGAATAGGTCTTTTCTAAAGTCAGTAGTATATAGTATTCAATTTCACGGACTTTTAATTGAGGCTGATAAATCTAAGAAATATAAAAGTTAGAATAAAGACTCCAATTTGACCCTTAGATGTGAAGATGAAATAGGTGGGAAAAGATTCTGAGCTTCAACCACAAATGAACACACTAATTCATTGAACTTAAGGATATGTGCAATCTGTTAGGTCTCTTGCATGTGGGTGGCTGTGAACAGAAAAAAAATCTGTTTCAGCCAAGATCTCTGTAGAAACATTAAATACAAGCTAACCAGGTTCTTTTACCTGAAGGATTTGTAATTTGGGAATAACATTTTGTCACAGTTCCTACTCACTACCATATAACCACTTGACTATTCCATTTTTCATTTCTCTATCAGCTTTTGGCTGGATAATTTGCATTTTCTTTAGGGTTTATAATTTTCTCTAAAAAAATAACCTATTCACTTCAACTGATGTCATTGCTTACCTTTCACTGAAGCTATTAATATTCCCACATGCTCTTATATCTAGAATTTTGGATGATTTTAAGAGTGAGCATTAGAATAGCTGTCTTCCTCCTGCTTCTAGTTCATTTACTTTAGTGCAGCTACATGACACGGTGGACAGAGCACTGGCCCTGAAGTTAGGAGGATCTGAGTTCAAATCTAGTCTCAGAAATTTACTTAACTGTGTGACTTTGGGCAAGTCATTTAATCCTCATTGCTTTGCATCCAGGACCATCTCCAGTAGTCCTGATTCATATCTGGTCACTGCACCACATGACCCTGGAGGAAAAAGTGAGGCGGGTGATTTAGCACAGCCCCCGTCATTCCAATCCAATTTATATGCTTGTCATGGAATCATCTCCCTGATGTCATGGTCTTTGAGAACAAAGGACAGAAATCAGTCGCATTTACCCTAGCTTTTCTTTCCTTGTATCTAAATTTTCTTTCCAGATATTCTATGTGAACCGTTTTATTGTGGGAAAAGACTAGGTTGGGGAGTGACCGAGTCAGTGTTCAGATTCTGAATCATATTAAAATATAAACTGTAAATTGGGAAATGTTTAACAGAATAAAAATATGTGTTTTTAAGTCACTATATTGCCCATGGAGATCCTTATGCATTGATTTTTTTGCCCCACTGGAATTTGACATCAGCTTCCTAGAACAATTGTTTTTGAGGGAGGGGTATGTGATCCTCCAAATCATTCTGTTAGCCTGAGTCAAGATAGGATGATGAGAAGAAGAATAGAATAGGAATGTAAAATGTTATCTATGCATGGAAAGAAGAAAGAAAAAATATGTGAAAAGGAAAAATGGAGAGGGAAGAGAGGACAAACAATTAAAAAACATGAAGCAGATATGTAATATAATAGAATAGAGGTAGATGGTATCTTAGGCATCACTTAGGCATCACTTGTCCTTTAACAAAGGGAGAAATTGAGTTTTCAATATGATAAATACCTTTTTCATGTTGTGGAGATGGAGGGAAGAAATACTTATTAAACACCTACTCTACACCAGGAAATATAATAAAAACTTTGAAAATATCTCATTTGAACAGCAGAATAGTCCTCTAAAGTAGTTGTTACTATTTATCATAATTATATCAGTTTGCAGGTGAGGAAATTGAGTACCATAACTAGTAAAGATATAATGCTGGATTTAAACTCAGGTCTCCCTGATTATATTTCCATCATAAACAAGTAAGAGGGATGAAGGTTTGTCCATTAGAAAATTTGATGATGAATTGCTAGCACATAGGCTAATAAAATTATATATGGACACTGACAATATAAGGTAAAAGAACCTGGTGGTAAGAGTGAGGTAGATGGTACAACTCAGCCTAAGCATTCTGAGGATCTTAAGATGAAGAAAGGTGATGATCTGTATAGCCTGAGTACACAATTCACAATTTAAAATGTGATAAATGACAGTCTCTAGCATATCTAATTTAACCAGCATAACCTCGATGTAAACTTCTAGGAGGAGTGAAAAGAGGTGCTATATAAGTGAAGATGGCTGGGTTGCAGTCCCTTTCATTGGACAGGAACTTCAGAGACTTTCTTTTTTTCTGGATATTCCTATTTTTGAAATTCTTGCAGAAGTTGGGTTTTGCTGAGGACTAATTCACCTGTTGACCTCAATCCTCTGTGTTTCCTTTGACTATGAAAATTCACCAGGCAAGTAAATATCCAGAATAAACCATCCATCAAGAATTTTTGGACTTTTTGGTCTGCTTGAGTATATAAGTCACAATTGTCCTCAATATTATTTAAAGATAAAGTTATTGAAAAACAACACTATTAAAGACTAAGTTCTTATCAAAAGAGCCCATGATCTCTGAAAAGAATCAGGAGGGATGAGAAAGTGTTTCAAGAGAGTGAATGTGGCTTATTTGAGGTCACAGGATCATCTGCATCCAAACTCTTTAGAGCTCTTTATGCCTCAGATTTCAGCCAGCTCATTAATTTTTTTCTGGACTATTTGTTCATAATTTTAGAGGTGAAATCATTCTTTAAGGACATGTAATCATACTGTGAAAAAATAGGATATAAATTTGAAGTATTTTGCTTATGGGTCATATAAGTGTAAGAATTAGGACTTAAAGCTAAGACTTCAATTTTCTTTCCACTGTGCTATCTACATAAACAAAATAGTAGGGGATGAGGAGAATGGGTCCTACATTCACATCTAAGTGACAATACTAAGCTAAAGACACATTCCTACTTTTCTCCATCCTTTAGGTGCCCTGGGTTCATTTTCCTGGGCTCACCTATCTTAGAAAAACTTGATTTCCTAGGAATGAAACCACTCCAATTCAGATTTCTGGAGTTTTCTGGCCCTGGTTTAAGGGGTTCTCTCCTGAAAGGGAAAAGGGAACAAGAAAGTACCCAAATATGAATCAAGTACTTCTTAATAGTAAAACAGAATGCTAACCAGTTAGAGGTTACTATGCCATCTTAATTCAGACATTTCTTTTTCATTCTGTAATATTTTATTCTAAATTCTAAAATGAATTACAGAATATTGTTTATGATGCATGTATTTCTTCTGTTAGTAAGATGAATAAGATCCCTTCAGTTGAATTAAGATTAAAAGACCAGATTCCTTAATGAAATTTTGAGGTACGGATAGTATCATTTTATGATATAGTTGAAAACACTTGGAAGATCATTTACCCAATCCTTTCAATTCACATAAAAGGAAACTGATTTTCAGGAAATTGGAGCATTTTTCCTCAGGGAAACATTATGAATGAACTAACTTGAACTAGAATTGCCAATCTAGTGCTTTTTTCACTGTGGTAGACTGCCCATGCAATTGCATTCTCTTATTTGAATAATTGTGTTTGTGTGTTTGTGTCTCTGAATACTGCAAATTTTACTAATATTCTTGGTAATAGCATTTAAGATTAAGCAATATAATATAAGGACTCCATTTTAAGAGAAGAGATCAGAAGTCCTTAATTGAAGTATTTTATTGCTAAGAAACAGTGCCTCAAATGTGGGACAAGACTGGATTTCCTAATTCATGGTTTTCATGACCAGATGGCATCTTTGGATCTCACCAGCCTGCAATGAGCACATATGCAGTTTAACTTGGTGATGTAGTGATTTCAGCTTTCTAATATCCACCATAATGAAGTTAAGTTTTTTTTTAAAAACTTTGTTGATTTATGATGGAGAAAAATTTCATTCTGGCATGGACAAAATGTAGAACCTTGTCATTCTACAATTACTCCAAAGTAAACTTTGTTATGATTCCCACTTATTTCCAACTATTAAAAAAACTGTTCTATCTCACTAATTTTATCTTGCAGCATCTTCCAGGCTCAAATTGACAGTAAATTTGGAAAATGTATATGGCACAAGTTATCCTTCCTTTTATTTTAGTGTATAGCTTTTATTGCCTTGGGGAAAAAGTACAGTTGGATCAAAAATCCTACAAAAATTATAGCTAATTTTCTGTTTAATAACATTAGAAGTAAAATAAGATTGTTAAGATGATTGGAAAGGTAGTGTTTAATTGGGTATTATTATTATTATTATTATTATTATTATTATTAACTTAAGAATGATTTAGCTGATGTTTATCTAAAAATGCTACAATATTAGAAATCAGTGACTAATTTTTATTTAGATGAATTGTTTCAACAAGTTAGTTGTTTTTAAAACATCTTGGCATCCTGCAAAGACATTGTAAAATTCATTCCAAGAATTTTGGAAGGGGGGAAGGAATAGACTATAGCATTATAAATGCTTCATTAGTATGAATAGTTGAAGTGTTTCATTTCTTACCAATTATGCTATTTTAAATGAGGCCTGCTCTGTTCTCAAATGTTTTAAAAATTCTCTAGTTATGGAGAAATTGGACATTCCTTCCATTAAGATTGTGATTAGGGTACATTGAAATATAACAATTTTGAAACAGAATTTACTATCAGTAAGCATGCCTCACATTGGAGGCATCCTTAAGTGGAAAAGTTACAGGGTAGGAAAGCAGAGCTGATAAAAGTGAGGTGAAAAAGAAGCAGCCCTCTTAGGCTCTTATTCTCTTTTTGGGAATACATTCTGAAAATATTGCTACTGTCATTAAAAAATAAATTTACTATTTATTTTTAACTCATTTGAAAACATTGACTTTCAAATTTTCGAGTTCCCTTTTGAACCTCTCTCATGCATTGAGAAAACAAAAATATGGTATTAATTTCATGTTGGAAATAATGGAAAATTTGCAAAAATAAAAATAAAGAGAAAACATATGCTTCAATTTACTTTCAGACTTTGTCAGTTTTCTCAGTGAAAGTGGATAACACTTTTCATCATAAGTTCTTTGGTACAAAATAACTACTTTACTTTAGGAAAAAACAGTAACAAAATTCATCTGGAGAACAAAGGGGCAAGAATAGCAATGGAACTGATGAAAAAAATGTAAAGGAAGGTGGCCTAGCTTTACCAGATCTAAAACTATACTATAAAGCAGCAGCCACCAAAAGTGCCTAGTCCTGGTTAAGAAATGGAGTAATGTATCAGTGGATTAGAATAGGTTCAAAAGAAATCTCAGTAAATGATTATAGCAGTCTACTATTTGATTAAATCAAAGACATGAACTTAGACATAAAAAGATTAGGAAGTGATCTTATCTCAATTCATACTTTAGTTAACTTGGGGTTTTAGTCCAGTGATTGGGGTGCTAAAAGGACAGTGGGGTGTCCCTGATACTCCATGTGAGGAGGGCTTAGGGCTATGAAGGAGTACTATAGAGACAGAGGGTGAGAGTATACTTATAAAAGTTAGACATGAAAACATCCTGAAGAAATATCTTTTTCTTGAAGCTTTGGCTACAATTAGAAGCAAGATGCATTGGGGGCAGGAGTCCAAATGCTTCATGAACTGATTTGATTTTGTAGAATGCTTTGGCTCATGAGGATTGTAGGTTGATGGAGGATACTTGAAAAAGGAGGTAATATAAAAAGTGATTATAATTTGATGTGATCCATGACTCTTGAGCAGTGTATTTCTAATGAGACAGAAGAGGGGAGAGTACCTAGTGACTATGAGGCAATTTTTCTTATCAATCAATCAATCAATCTTTGATTGACAGTACTTTGTTATGACTACTATCATGGCAGATAAAAGGAGTGTATTTTCACAATGGGCATGTAAGTACAAGACAGGGTTAAAACAATAAAAACATAAAAAGAAGAACTTTATAGGAGAAGGCTAGGAGGCATTAGTGGATAAATAATACCAGGTGAAAAGGCACAAAGACCTATTTCTGCAGAGGGAAAGAAGTGAGGATGATTGAGTAAATTCTAATCAATAGACTTGACCCAGAGATGGAATAAGATACTTTCCCAAATGAATTTAAAAATCTATCCTGCACTGCAAGAAAGTAGGGGAGGGAAAGGGAAAGAAAAAGGGAAAAAGTAAGAGATAAATGGGAAAGCAAAAGGTATAAATGAAATTAAAAAAGCAAGTTATAATTTAAAAGGAAAAACAAAGAGAAAAGGGAGTAAGACATAGAAGAAGAGGAATAAATGGAAGGGAAAGAGAAAAGACTGGGGAAATAACATGGAGATGAATAAAGAATTAATAATCTTAATTGTAAATGTGAATGGGATGAAAACAGAAGCACAGAATGGATTAAAAACCACAATCATACAATAGATTGTTTACAAAAACACATTTGAAGCAGAAGGATGCACACAGTTTAAAGGTAAAAATTTGGAGCAAAATATATTATGCTTCAGTAGAAGTAAAAACAAATCTGGTAGTGATCCTGATTTCAGATAAATCAAAGGGAAAAATAGATCTCATTAAAAGTGATAAGAAAGGAAACTACATCTTCTTTTATACATTTCTTTTTTTAAGTTTTTTTTTGCAAGGCAAATGGGGTTAAGTGGCTTGCCCAAGGCCACACTCTGCTAGGTAATTATTAAGTGTCTGAGACCAGCTTTGAACCCAGGTACTCCTGACTACAGGGCCGGTGCTTGATCCACTGCACCACCTAGCCGCGCCTTTATATTTCTTTTTAGAAAGATTTTATTGATTTTGAGGTTTACAAAATTTCCCCCATTCTTGCTTTCCCTTCCCCCACCCCCCACAGAAGGCATTCTGTCAATCCTTACATTGGACACTACATCTTCTTAAAAGGCACCAAAGTCAAGGAAGGTATACAATAATTAAATATATAGTGTTCAAATTCTTAGAGGAGAAGCTTAATGAATTACAAGAAAACATAAAGAGCAAAGCCATAATAATGGGGGACCTCTACCACCCTCTTTCAGAACTAAATAAATCAAACCACAATGGAAGTTAGGAAGGTGAATAAAATCTTAAAAAATAAATATGCTAGATCTCTGGAAAAAAATTGAATAGGGATATAAAAGAATCAACCTTTTTCTTGCAGTACATGGTATCTATTATAAAATTGATCATACACTAAGATGTAAAAAATTACAATATAATGCAGAAAGGGAGGAATAATGAATGCATACTTTTCAGACCATGATGCAATAAAAATTACATGTAATAAAGGGAAATGGAAGGAAAACCCAAACTTGATTGGAAACATAGCTTAATTTTAAAGAAGGACTGGATCAAAAAGCCAATTAAATAGATAAACTTTTGGTTAATGTGATAAAAAAAAAGATAGTCAAATTACCAGTATCAAAAACGAAAGGATGAACTAGCCATCCAATGAGGAGGAAATTAAATTTGGAGCTACTTTGTCAAACTATATGCCAAAAAAATTGATATCCTGAATGAAATGAATGGATATTTACAAAAATATAAACTGCCCAAATTAACACAAGAGGGAATAACATACTTAACCCCATTACCAAAAAATAAATTAAAGAAACGATCAATAAATTCCCTAAGAAAAATTCCTCCATGTCCAAATGGATTTACAAGTGAATTCTAGCAAACATTTAAGGAACACTTAATTCCTATTCTACATAAACTATTTAAAAAAATAAGTTCTGTCAAATTCATTTTATAATACCAATATGGTACTCATACCTAAATGAGGAAGAATGAAAACAATCCCTAATGAACATTGATGCAAAAATCTAACATAAAATTTTAACAAAAAGATTACAGCAAATTATTACTAAGATAATATACCATGACCAGGTAGGATTTTTACCTGGTAGGCAGGGATGTTTCAATATTAGGAAAAAACTCAACATAATTGAGCATATAAACAGCAAAAGCAAAAGAAATCATATGATTATCTCAATAGATGCTGAAAAAGCCTTTTACAAAATACAACATCCATTCCTATTAAAACTAGAAAGAATAAGACTAAATGGAGTTTTTCTTAAAATAATAAGCAGGAACTATTTAAAAGATCAACAAATGGTAAGCTTAATTGAGATAAAATAGCACCATTTCCAATAAGATTGGGAGGAAAGAAGGACATCCATTATTGCCATTATTATTCAATAGATCATTCAAACTGTTAACTTTTGCAATAAAAAAATAAAACTAAATTGAAGAAATCAGAACTGGCAAGGAGGAAGCAAAGTTTTCAATCTTTGCAGATGATATGCTAATATATTTAGAGAAACTGAGAAAATCATCTTAAAAACTACTTGAAACTATGAACAAATTTAGCAAAGTAGCAGGATATAAAATAACCCACAAAACCATCAGCATTTCTATATATATAAGAAACAAAGCTGAAAGGCAAGAGATAGGAAGAGAATTTCCATTTAAAGTAACTGAAGACAAAATTAAATACTTGGGAAACTATCTCCCAAGGCAAACTGAGAAACTGTATGAACAGAATTAAAAAGCATTTCTCACACACAAAAACATCAGATTTAAACAACAGGGGAAAATATCAATTGTTCATAGAAACGTTGAACTAATATAATAAAAATGACAATTCTACACAAATTAAATTACTTATTCAGTGCCATACCAATCAAACTACCAGATAAACTATTTTACTGAGTTAGAAAAAAAGTAACAAAATTCATCTGGAACAATAAAAAGTCAAAAATATTAAGGGAACTGATAAAAAAAATGTAAAGGAAGGTAGCCTAGCTCTAGCAGATGTAAAACTATACTATAAAATGTCAGTCATCAAAACTGTCTGGTACTGGTTAAGAAATAGAGTAATAGATCAGTAGATTAGGATAAATTCAAAAGAAACCGTAGTATGTGACTATAGGAATCTACTGTCGGATTAACCCAAAGACATTGGCTTCTGGGACAATAACTCACTATCTGATAAAAATTGTTAAGAAAACTAGAAAAAATATGGCAAAAATCAGGCATAGGCCCACAACCTAAAACAAAATAAGATCAAAGTGGGTACAGGATTTAGACATAAAGGGTGACACCATAGACAAATAGACCAAAAACATACTCTATCAGATCTATGGAAAGGGGACAAATTTATGACCAAATATTGTACATTAAAAATTGCAAAATGAGTGATTTTTACTATTTTAATATATATTTATATATAAAAACTATTAGTCTTTACACTAATAACATAAATGTTGCCAAAATTAGAAGGAAAGCAGAAAGCTGGAAAACAATCTTCACAACTAGAAGTTCTGATAAAGGTCTCATTTCTAAAATATATAGAGAACTGCATCAAATGTATAAAGTTTCAAGGCATTCCCTAATTGATAAATGGTCAAAAGATATGAATATATAATTTTCAAATGAATAAATCAAAGCTATATATAATGATATGATAAACTGCCTCAAATCATTATTGATTAAAGAAATGCAAATTACAACAACAATGAT